>NC_053025.1:508349132-508469081 GCF_003073215.2 Triticum urartu
CTTGAAATCAGGACGTTCTTGAATCATCAGGGCTAGGATGTCAAACGAACTATCAAGTGATCTCAGTAGTGTCTTGACGACTTCATGTTTGGTGATCTCAGTAGCGCCGAGGGCTTGAAGCTCATTTGTGATGTCAGTGAGTCGGTCAAAAGTGTGCTGGACATTCTCATTGTCATTTCGCTTGAAGCGGTTGAAGAGGATGCGAAGGACACTGATTCTCTGATCTCTCTGGGTTGAGATGCCTTCATTGACCTTGGAGAGCCAGTCCCAGACCAGCTTAGATGTCTTCAAAGCACTCACACGGCCATACTGTCCTTTGGTCAGGTGACCACAGATGATATTCTTGGCAGTAGAGTCCAGTTGAACAAATTTCTTGACGTCAGCAGCAGTGACACCTTCTCCAGCCTTGGGAACGCCGTTTTCGATGACATACCATAGGTCGACATCAATGGCTTCAAGATGCATGCACATCTTATTCTTCCAGTAGGGATATTCAGTTCCATCGAAGACGGGGCACGCAGCGGAGACTTTAATTATCCCTGCAGTCGACATAGCTAAAACTCCAGGTGGTTAAACCGAATCACACAGAACAAGGGAGCACCTTGCTCTGATACCAATTGAAAGTGCGTTATATCGACTAGAGGGGGGGTGAATAGGCGATTTTTATGAAATTCTTCAAAACATGGAAGTTATGAAGACAAACGGTAGAAATAAACCTATTACCATGCAGCGGAAGGTAGACTACACTAGGCAAGCCATAGTCAAGTGTTCAATGAAGTGAAAGCACAATGAGTTAATAGCAGCAATGTAGTAAGGATCAGGTAGGAAGATATTATGAAGCCATACAGAGCATGCAGTCACTCAGAGAAAAGATAGTGCAAACATACAATGACTTCACAAGGAGCAACAATAAGTAAAGGGAAGGGAAGATGAAACCAGTGACTCGTTGAAGACAATGATTTGTTGGACCAGTTTCAGTTGTTGTGACAACTGTACGTCTGGTTGGGGCGGCTAGGTATTTAAACCTTAGGATACACAGTCCCGGACACCCAGTCCTGAACACGCAGCTCAGGACACCCAGTCCTCACCGTATTCCCCTTGAGCTAAGGTCACACAGACCTCGCCCAATCACTCTGGTAAGTCTTCAAGGTAGACTCCCAAACCTTCACAGACTTCGTTCACCAGCAATCCACAATGTCTCTTGGATGCTCAGAACGCGACGCCTAACCGGCTGGAGGATTCACAGTCCTCAAGTGTAATAAGTCTTCAGATCACACAGACAAGAAGACTTAAGTGATGCCCAATTCTCTCTGGCTCTAGGTGGTTAGGGCTTTATCCTCGCAAGGAATTCTCTCTCAAAGGCTTCGAGGTGGGTTGCTCTCAAACGAGAAAAGCCGTACTCTCAATCTGAGCAGCCAACCGTTTATGGTTGTGGGGGGTGGGCTATTTATAGCCACTTGGCAACCCGGCCTGATTTGTCCGAAATGACCCTGGGTCACTAAGGAACTGACACGTGTTCCAACGGTCAGATTTCAAACTCACACGGCAACTTTACTTGGGCTACAAGCAAAGCTGACTTGTCCGACTCTGGACAAGATTCGTTCTCATAGTCTTCACTCGAAGACATAGGTTTTTGGTTAGGCATCACTTCAGTCATTCTGACTGGTTCTCTTGGACCCCACTTAATAGTACGGTGGTTCCTATGACTCAACACAAAAGAAAAAGAACTACGAAAGATCTAAGTCTTCAAGCTCCATAGGCTTCATGTGGTGTCTTCTCTTGTCATAGTCTTCAATGTGAATATCTTCATATACCACCTTTGACTTCAATGTCTTCATACATTTTTAGGGGTCATCTCTGGTAGGAAAACCAAATCAGTGAGGGACTTCTACCTGTGTTATCGTGCAATTCTCATAAACACATTAGTCCCTCAACTATGTTTGTCGTCAATACTCCAAAACCAACTAGGGGTGGCACTAGATGCACTTACAACTGTGTCGAAGATTAACTCCTCGCTTCGGAAATTATCCGGAGATCCGAAGACCACTTCAAGTGTGACTGAGCCTGTACAGTTAGCCTCTACACCTGGTATTACGCCTTTAAAGGTCGTTTTGGTCGGCTTAATCCTCGAGGGATCTATGCCCATTTTCCGCACTGTATCCTGGTAAAGCAGGTTCAGGCTACTTCCGCCGTCCATAAGGACTCTAGTGAGATGAAATACGTCAATAATTGGGTCTAGAACCAATGCGGCGAATCCGCCATGACGGATGCTAGTGGGATGGTCCCTTCGATCAAAGGTGATCGGGCAGGAGGACCATGGGTTAAACTTTGGGGCGACTAGCTCTACCGCGTATACGTCCGTTAACGCGCGCTTCCGCTCCCTTTTGGGGACGTGGGTTGCGTATATCATGTTCACCGTCCGCACTTGTGGGGGAAAACGCTTTTGTCCACTGTTGTTCGGCGGCTGGGGCTCCTTGTCGTCATCGCTATGCAGCCCCTTGTCTTCATTTTCGGCGTTTAACTTGCCTGCCTGCTTGAACACCCAACAATCCCTGTTGATGTGATTGGCCGGCTTTTTGGGGGTGCCATGTATCTGGCACAAGCGGTCGAGTATTCGGTCCAAACTGGACGGGCCCCTAGGATTCCTTTTGAATGGCTTTTTCCGCTAACCGGATTTAGAGCCTCTGAATCCGGTATTAACTGCCGTATCCTCGGCATTGTCGCTGTTAATGCGGCGCTTCTGCTTGTTACGACGCGACCTGCCACTACTATCCCTGGTATCCGAATTACCAGGGTTCTTGGTCATATTGTTGCTACGAGCAAGCCAGCTGTCTTCTCCCGCGCAAAAGCGGGTCATGAGTGTCGTGAGTGCTGCCATAGACTTCGGCTTTTCCTGTCCAGGGTGCCGGGCAAGCCACTCATCACGGATATTGTGCTTGAAGGCTGCTAGGGCCTCAGCGTCCGGACAGTCGACTGTTTGATTTTTCTTTGTTAGGAACCGTGTCCAGAATTTCCTGGCCGATTCCTCTGGCTGCTGAATTACGTGACTTAGGTCATCGGCGTCTGGGGGTCACACATAAGTGCCCTGGAAATTGTCGAGGAATGCGGCTTCCAGGTCCTCCCAACAATTGATTGATCCTGTTGGCAAGCTGTTAAGCCAATGCCGAACTGGTCCTTTAAGCTTGAGTGGGAGGTATTTGATGGTGTGGAAATCATCGCCGCGGGCCATGTGGATATGAAGGAGATAATCCTCGATCCATACCGCAGGATCTGTTGTGCCATCATATGATTCGATATTTACGAGTTTGAAACCCTCGGGGATTTGATGATCCATTATTTCGTCTATGAAGCATAGTGGGTGTGCGGCGCCTCTGTACTGGGCTATATCATAACGTAGCTCCAATGAGCTTTGTCTACTGTGTTCGGCCCTGCCGAATTTGTGGCCGGCGTGACGGTTACCGTCTCGAGCCGTGGGGCGCCCACGCGATCCGTAGATCGATCTTGTTTGCCTTGCCTTGTCCTCCAACATATCACGTAAGTCCGGCGCATATTCCTGTGCCTTGGTACGGGGTGCGGCTTGAGTGGAGGGCCGAGAGGCCTCTCTGTCGCGGCCACGAGGTGGCCGGTCGGCCACATCGAGTGCTTCCTCCTCTAATCGGGTAGCAACCTGCGCTTTGGGTAGCTCTTGGAGGGGCGTTCGAGTTTATGCTCTTCGGCCGCAAGGACTTCAGTCCATCTGTCAACTAGCAAATCTTGATCAGCTCTAAGCTGTTGCTGTTTTTTCTTGAGGCTTCTTGCCGTGGCCATAAGCCTGCGTTGAAAACGCTCTTGCTCGACAGGATCCTCTGGCACGACGAATTCATCGTCGTCGAGGCTTGCCTCGTCTTCGGAGGGAGGCATATAATTATCGTCCTCGACCTCTCTGTCGGCCGCTCTCTCATGAGAGCTGGTTTCTCCATCCTCCTGTGCTAAATCTTGCTGGAGTGGGGTTTTCTTCGGCACTTTCCGGAGTATTATTATCTCCCGTGCTGGAATCACCATATTTGTTTTGGCGGGATTTTGAGCGGCGCCACTGACGCCGGCGCTAAGGCTGTTTCTTGGAGGGGTCATCCTCCGCTGTTCCATCGTCATCTCCTTATTTTGGGGTGTCCACCATGTATATGTCATATGACGAGGTGGCTTTCCAGGGCCTGATGGGGGCTGGTTCTTCATCGTCTCCTTCATCGGCGTCCATACCGTCGATGTCTTCGGAGTCGAAGTCAAGCATGTCGGTTAAATCGTCGACAGTGGCTACAAAGTGGGTGGTGGGTGGGCTTTGAATTTCTTCATCATCCGTACCCCAACCTTGCTGACTGTAGTCCGGCCAGGGCTCTCCTGATAAAGAGAGAGACTTCAGTGTCTTCAGAATATCACCGAAAGGCGAGTGCTGAAAGATGTCCGCGGCAGTGAACTCCATGATCGGCGCCCAATCGGATTCGATTGGCAGGGGCGCGGAGGGTTCGGAGTCCGGAGAGGAGTCCGGCTCCTTGGAGTCACGAGTCTCGCAGAGTGTGGGGCTGGTGTTCGGCTCGATTGCCGTTGGGAACGTAGCCCCCGAGGCAGCATCCAACCACCCATCCTCGATCGGCGCAGTTGGCTCCGAATTAAGGGTCGAAGCCGATGCGGGTGCAGCCTCCAGGGCACTGTTCGGCGGTAGAGCTAGATCATGCTCGCCATGACAGTGCGGCGCGCTCGGCAGTGGCTCGAATCCGTCGAAGATCAAGTCCCCACAGATGTCAGCCGTGTAGTTTAAACTTCCAAATCTGACCTGACGGCCAGGGGCATAGCTTCTGATCTGCTCTAGATGGCCAAGTGAATTGGCCCGCAGTGCGAAGCCGCTGAAGATGAAGATCTGTCCGGGGAGGAAGGTCTCACCCTGGACTGCATCGCCATTGATGATCGTAGGAGCCATCAAGCCTGACAGCGACGACACAGAGGAACTCTCAGTGAAAGCACCAATGTCGGTGTCAAAACCGGCGGATCTCGGGTAGGTGGTCCCGAATTGTGTGTCTAGGCCGGATGGTAACAGGAGGCAAGGGAGATGAAGTTTTACCCAGGTTCGGGCCCTCTCGATGGAGGTAAAACCCTACGTCCTGCTTGATTAATATTGATGATATGGGTAGTACAAGAGTAGATCTACCACGAGATCAGAGAGGCTAAACCCTAGAAGCTAGCCTATGGTATGATTGTTGTTCTGTATGTTGTCCTACGGACTAAAACCCTCCGGTTTATATAGACACCGGAGAGGGTTAGTGTTACACAAAGTCGGTTACAATGGTAGGAGATCTGCATATCCGTATCGCCAAGCTTGCCTTCCACGCCAAGGAAAGTCCCTTCCGGACACGGGATGAAGTCTTCAATCTTGTATCTTCATAATCCAGGAGTCCGGCTGAAGGTATAGTCCGGCTATCCGAACACCCCCTAATCCAGGACTCCCTCAGTGAGGGTGAGAACATAATGATAGCCATCACGAGCCTCAACACTCATCGGACCGCATACATCAGTATGTATTATTTCCAACAAGTTGGTTGCTCGCTCCATTGTTCCAGAGAACGGAGTCTTGGTCATTTTGCCCATGAGGCATGGTTCACACGTGTCAAATGATTCATAATCAAGAGACTCCAAAAGTCCATCTGCATGGAGTTTCTTCATGCGTTTGACACCAATGTGACCAAGGCGGCAGTGCCACAAGTATGTGGGACTATCATTATCAACCTTACATCTTTTGGCATTCACACTATGAATATGTGTAATATCACATTCGAGATTCAATAAAAAATAAACCATTGACCAATGGGGCATGACCATAAAACATATCTCTCATATAAATAGAACAACCATTGATTTAAATGAGTAGCCATCTTGCATCAAACGATATCCAGATACAATGTTCATGCTCAAAGCTGGTACTAAATAACAATTATTGAGGTTTAAGACTAATCCCGTAGGTAAATGTAGAGGTAGCATGCCGACGTGATCACATCGACCTTGGAACCATTCTCGACGCGCATGTCACCTCGTCCTTTGCCAGTCTCAGCTTATTCCGTAGCTCCTGTTTTGAGTTACAAATATGAGCAACCGCACCGGTATCAAATACCCAGGAGCTACTACGAGCGCTGGTAAGGTACACATCAATAACATGTACACCACATATACTTTTGGCGTTGCCGGCCTTCTTATCCGCTAAGTACTTGGGGCAGTTCCGCTTCCAGTGACCATTTCGCTTGCAATAAAAGCACTGAGTCTCGGGTTTGGGTCCATTCTTTGACTTCTTCCCTGCAACTGACTTACCGGCTTGCCAACCCCCTTCTCTTCCTTCTTGAAGTCTTCTTACCCTTGCCTTTCTTGAAACTAGTGGTCTTTATTCATGTAACATCCCAAATTTTCAATTTGGAATGTTATACTCTAGATTATCATTGCATATCATATTTCATCGCATTTTGGTTGATCCTAGAAATTCTACGCAACTCAAGGACCCTCGGAGAGAGTTGGGGATTTCGTTATTTTCATATTTTTCATATTTGATTTTATTTATTTCATCTTCAATTATTTCTATTATAAAAATTATGAGAGAGGGAATAAAATGACTTTCCCAAAATAAAGAAATATTGAGGGTTTAATAAAAAATCAAATAAGATTTTATTTTTTGGTTTTATTTGCTATTTTATTTGAATTTAGGAAAAATTGCACGTTTTGAAAAATTGCAATTAGAGCCAAGAAAATGTTCATGCTGTTCTAAATATTTTATTTAGAACGGAGAAAATTTGTTTTGGTATTTTTAGATTTTTATTTACTTTTGTAGAATTTTTTTAGTTGCAGTGAAATTGTTTAAAAAAACGAGACCCCGCGCCCGACTGGGCCAAGGGCCCAGCCGAGCAGGCCAACCCAAGCCGCCCGCCGCCGCCTCTCGCCGGGTTCGGGACAGGAGTCCCGACCAGCGCCGCCGCCGGCCCGAGTCCCGGGGAGGACTCCGCCTCCCAAGGCCGACCCCTCCCCCAAGTCCCCTCCCCGCCCCCTTTATACCCCCTCCCTGCAGGCCCACACGCCGCCGCCTCCCCACGCCTCCAGCGCCGCCGCCGCAACGCCGCCCGCGCCGCCTGCCGCCGCCAGACCGCCGCCCCGCGCCGCTTTGCCCGGCGCCCGCCCGGAGCGCCGCCCCGTCGCCCCGCCGCTTGCCGCCCCTCGCCGCCGCCCGACCGCACCCGCCGGAAGCCCCGAGCCGAGGTTAGCCCGCCGCCGTCCCGGTTTTTGAGAAAAGCCGATTCGGTTTTTTTTAAAACCCTAGTTTTCCTTTTTTTAAATAGATCGGTTTTTCTCCGGTTTATTTATTTAGCGAGCATTCGCTCGTCCGTTTGTTTTAACGAACGCGTTCATAGTTTAGTTCCTGTTAACGAACGTTCGTTCGTTAACCTGTTTCGTCTTTTCTTTTTCTCGATTAAACCCGTTTTTCTGATCGCAATTTCTGATCCGATGTTTTTAGTTTAACTTTTCGCTCGTTTGTCGGAATCCAGGCGATTCAAGTGCTGGGAGTTTTTCGTCTCGAAACCTCTCTCTTTTAACCAACTCAAACAAGTTTTGGCCAGTAAAATTTGTCCCTAGGTTTCAGATTAGTAAACGAAGGCTTATTTCTTTGGCCGTTGTCTTTCGTTGCTTCGTTCGGTTTGAATTCTTTGGCCAAACCGGAGGTTCTTAAGTGAACCTTTCTGTTAGATCTCTATTGAGTTTACCTGTGCATTAGTTGAGTACTTATTGTATGCTTGTTTGTTTGCGATAGAGGTACCCGGAGTGCCGCTTGCTACTTCGAATCGCCTAGGGTTTCACAGATCATCAGCAAGCAAGTAACACTTGATCATACTTCCTATTACCCAGTTTTTATTGCAATTAGATCAATCCTCAACACTTTGCATTGACTAGGATCTAAATTAATTGTGGGTTTGGAAGTAGATGAGGTAGTACTATTACCTGTTATTATCAAACCTTTGGAGTTACTTCTACGTTTGCTTATTAATGCTATGCTATGCTAACGTGGATTGGGTGAGTGAAATCCAATGACAGATGTGAGATTGTTAATCAATGGTTTATCTAAAGGTGGCAACTTAAATAACATCTGGGTGGATGAGGCACCTGGGTATTCAAGCGATTGCCTGTTTTTTCTTCGATCGCCACCCAGGCTCAAGGGATCAATGAGATTATTCCATGCTAGAAACTTCCGTGTGCAGCCACCAAGCTACTATGGCTCTAGCAATAGTTGACTAAGTCGTGCGAACTCTACAAGTGTAGACTAGCAGATGTAGGGGATATAGGTGGTACGGTCTACCCGTTCGTAAGGTGCTAGCGCTTCTGAAAGACTATGTCTCGGTCATCCGATTCCCAAACACCCTGTAGTGCGGGAAATCTAACGGAGGAGATCGAGTCTTGTGGGGAAAAGTGCACAAACCTCTGCAGAGTGTATAAACTAATCATGGTTAGCCGTGTCCCCTGTTAGGGACATCTTGAGTATCTAGTACTTGGATTATCATGTGAATCTCATCATGTTACTTTAAAATTAATTTTTGTTGGGTTTAATGATGTTGCTTAATTGGGATTGAGAGCGTGTCTACACTCTCAATGTTTAACAACCACCATGATAGTTCAATAAAATTAATTCCTTTGTAGTAGGGAAAAATTGGCTTTACGCAAAACTGTAACCATAGAGCTTTCCACCAGCCAAATATGCATATAGAATAGCCTTATTCTTTTATTGCTCTCTATGTGTTACATTGCCAGCATATTCCATGTGCTGACCCGTTTCGGGCTGCAACGTTAATGTTGCAGACTTTTCAGATGACGAGTAAGGTGCTTTTAGGTCATGGTTCTATACTCAGTGATGCCGTTGGAGTTGATGGACTCACTTATCTTCCAAGCCTTCCGCTGTTATCGTTATTAGCTGGCCTTAAGCCATATTTATTGTAACAAGTTCTCTTTTGAGACTAATAAGTGTGTGATTGCTACTCTGTTATAAATCTTTCAAGTACTGTGTGGTGTCAGCATTACTGATCCAGGGATGACACCTGAGCATAGAGATTGGACCGTTTGAGGTCTGGTCGCTACAATTCACCATCAACACTTGATGTTCCTTTTTGATTTCCACCTCCGCTAATTTCATCATTGAATATAACTCAGGAATGGACTTCTCCATCCCTTGCATATTTTTGTTCATCACAAAGCTCTTGTAGCTAGGTGGAAGCGACTGGAGGATCCTGTCAATGACCGAGTCATCTGGAAGATTAACTCCCAGGTGAGACAAGCGGTTGTGCAACCCAGACATTTTGAGTATGTGCTCGCTGACAGAACGGTTTTCCTCCGTCTTACAACTATAGAACTTGTCGGAGACTTCATATCTCTCGACCCGGGCCTGAGCTTGGAAAACTATTTTCAGCTCTTGGAACATCTCATATGCTTCGTGTTGCTCAAAATGCTTTTGGAGCCCCAGCTCTAAGCTGTAAAGCATGCCACACTGAACCAGGGAGTAATCATCACTACGCGACTGCCAGGCATTCATAACGTCTTGAGTTGCTGCGAAAATGGGTGCTTCACCTAGCGGTGCTTCAAGGACATATGCTTTCTTGGTAGCTATGAGGATGATCCTCAAGTTATGGACCCAGTCTGTATAGTTGCTACCATCGTCTTTCAGCTTGGTTTTCTCTAGGAACGCGTTGAAGTTGAGGGAAACATTGGCGTGGGCCATTTGATCTACAAGACATATTGTAAAGATATTTTAGACTAAGTTCATGATAATTAAGTTCATCTAATCAAATTATTTAATGAACTCCCACTCAGATAGACATCCATCTAGTCATCTAAGTGATACATGATCTGCATCGACTAGGCCGTGTCTGATCATCATGTGAAATAGACTAGTCATCAACGGTGAGCATCTCCATGTTGATCGCATCTACTATATGACTCATGTTCGACCTTTCGGTCTCTCGTGTTCCGAGGCCATGTCTGTACATGCTAGGCTAGTCAAGTCAACCTAAGTGTTTCGCATGTGTAAATTTGGCTTACATCCGTTGTATGCGAACGTTAGAATCTATCACACCCGGTCATCATGTGGTGCTTCGAAACAACAAACCTTCGCAACGGTGCATAGTTAGGGGGAACACATCTCTTGAAATTTTAGTGAGGGATCATCTCATTTATGTTACCGTCGTTCTAAGCAAATAAGATGTAAACATGACAAACATCACATGCAAATCATAAAGTGACATGATATGGACAATATCATCTTGCGCCTTTGATCTCCATCTTCGAGGCGCGGCATGATCACCTTCGTCACCGGCATAACACCATGATCTCCATCATCGTGTCTTCATGTAGTTGTCTCACCAACTATTACTTCTACTACTATGGCTAACAGTTAGAAATAAAGTAAAGTAATTACATGGCGTTTACATTGACTCGTAGGTCATACAATAAATTAAGACAACTCCTATGGCTCCTGTCGGTTGTCATACTCATCGACATGCAAGTCATGATTCCTATTACAAGAACATGATCAATCTCATACATCACATATATCATTCATCACATCCTTTTGGCCATATCACATCACATAGCATACCCTGCAAAAACAAGTTAGACGTCCTCTAATTGTTGTTGCATGTTTTACGTGGCTGCTATGGGTTACTAGCAAGAACGTTTCTTACCTACGCAAAAGCCACAATGGCGATATGCCAATTGCTATTTACCCTTCATAAGGACCCTCTTCATTGAATCCGATCCGACTAAAGTGGGAGAGACAGACACCCGCTAGCCACCTTATGCATCAAGTGCATGTTAGTCGGTGGAACTAGTCTCACATAAGCGTACGTGTAAGGTCGGTCCGGGCCGCTTCATCCCACAATGCCGCCGAATCAAGATAAGACTAGTAACGTAAGCAAACTGAACAAATCATCGCCCACAACTATGTTGTTTTCTACTCGTGCATAGAATCTACGCATAGACCTAGCTCATGATGCCACTTTTGGGGATCGTAGTAATAATTCAAAAAATCCTATGTGTCACCAAGATCAATCTAGGAGATGCTAGCAATGACAGAGACGGAGTGCATCTTCATACCCTTGAATATCTCTAAGCGGAAATGTTACAAGAACGTGGTCGATGGAGTCGTACTCGTGGCGATTCAAATCGCGGAAGATCCGATCCAAGCGCCAAACGGCCGGCGCCTCCACGTTCAACACACGTACATCCCGGGGACGTCTCCTCCTTATTGATCTAGCAAGGGGAGAGGAGAAATTGTGGGAGAACTCCAGCAGCACGATGGCGTGGTGGTGGTGGAGCTCGTGGTTCTCCGGCAGGGCTTCGCCAAGCACTATGGTGGAGGAGGAGGTGTTGGAGGAGGGAGGGGCTGCGCTAGGAAAGGGGTGCGGCTGCCCTCCCACCCCCCCTCTATTTGTAGGGTGAAGGGGAGAGGGGGCCGGCCCCCCTAGATGCATCTAGAGGGGGTGCGGCGGCCAGGAGGGGGGACTTGTCCCCCAAGCAAGGTGGGAGGCACCCCCTCCCCCTAGAGTTTCCAACGCTAGGCGCCTTGGGCCCTTGGGAGGGCTCACCAGCCCACTAGGGGGCTGGTTCCCTCCCATATTCAGCCCATTAAGTCCCCCCGGGGCAGGTGGCCCCACCCGGTGGACCCCCGGACACCTTTCGGTGGTCCCGGTACAATACCGATAACCCCCAAAACTATTCCGGCGACTGAAACTGGACTTCCCATATATAAATCTTCACCTCCGGACCATTCTGGAACTCCTCGTGATGTCCGGGATCTCATCCGAGACTCCTAACAATCTTCAGTAACCACATACAATTTCCCATAGCAACTCTAGCGTCACCGAACCTTAAGTGTGTAGACCCTACGGGTTCGGGAACCATGCAGACATGACCAAGACATCTCTTCGGCCAATAACCAAGAGCGGGATCTGGATACCCATGTTGGCTCCCACATGTTCCATGATGATCTAATCGGATGAACCATGATTCCGAGGATTCAATCAATCCCGTTTACAATTCCCTTTGTCCATCGGTATGTTACTTGCCCGAGATTCGATCGTCGGTATCCCCATACCTCGTTCAATCTCATTAACGGCAAGTCTCTTTACTCGTTCGATAACACATGATCCCATGGCTAACTCCTTAGTCACATTGAGCTTGTTATAATGATGCATTATCAAGTGGGCCCAGAGATACCTCTCCGTCATACGGAGTGACAAATCCCAGTCTCGATTCGTGCCAACCCAACAGACACTTTCAGAGATACCTGTAGTGCACCTTTATAGTCAACCAGTTACGTTGTGACATTTGATACACCCAAAGCACTCCTATGGTATCCGGGAGTTGCACAATCTCATGGTCTAAGGAAATGGTACTTGACATTGGAAAAGCTCTAGCAAATGAACTACATGATCTTGTGCTATGCTTAGGATTGGGTCTTGTCCATCACACCATTCTCCCAATGATGTGATCTCGTTATCAACGACATCTAATGTCCATGGTCAGGAAACCACAACCATCTATTGATTAACGAGCTAGTCAACTAGAGGCTTACTAGGAACATATTACGGTCTATGTATTCACACATGTATTATGGTTTCTGGTTAATACAATTATAGCATGAACAATAGACAATTATCATGAACAAGGAAACGTAATAATAACCACTTTATTATTGCCTCTAGGGCATATTTCCAACAATTTTGAACCCT
This sequence comes from Triticum urartu, assembly GCF_003073215.2. Classification (NCBI taxonomy): domain Eukaryota; kingdom Viridiplantae; phylum Streptophyta; class Magnoliopsida; order Poales; family Poaceae; genus Triticum; species Triticum urartu. The sequence goes on from NC_053025.1 coordinate 508,361,909, forward strand.
CCACCGCCTTCCATCAAGTGCTCATGGACCGGTTCACACGCCCGAATTCCCTTAAACTGGAAGCTAACCTGGATGACGTTTGCGGGGGTTCGGACAGCCGCCAGGCCAGACTCCCACACCCCAGGCCCACACAGAAAACCCACCCAGAGGTTGGAGGTATGGAGAGTTAGCGCCATAGGTGATTCGCTCGGTACCAGGATGTGCTCGATAGATTGCAGTATAATACTAGTATGAAGCTAGAGTAAGGGAGGAGCAAGGGTGCTCTACTCCCATTTTGTAGTTGTGTGACCTGAAAAATATAGGATCCAGAGACTTTGCGGGAGGTGATGACACGTCAGCCAACCAATCTAAGACCACAAGAAGAGAAAGGACAAGTCTATCTGAAAGCACAAGTGCTCCCTAGGTGGTTTTGATAATTGATGACAACATATCTCTTGTTGGACTAACATTTCTATCTAGCATGTTTCAGATAAGTTCAACAATGGAGTGGCATGGACTAAAGGTTGTGGGAACTCCTTCAAGATGCTAAGGACAAAGGATTGGCTAAAGCTTCAAGCTTAAGACTCTTCATTTTATATTTTAGTGATCCAAGATCACATTGAGTCCATAGGAAAAGCCAATACTATCAAGGAGGGATGAGGTGTTGCTTAATGAGCCTCTTGCTTCATGTGCTTAATGATATGCTCCAAAATCCTCAGCTACTTTCCCACTTCCACATATGACCTAAACCCTAAGCCAAACTCGGTCCTACCGATCCTTCCTATCCGGCGCCACCGAGTTTCACCTGTCATAAGCCACTGCCAAACCCTAATCAGTTCGGTCTCACCGATGGGATCTCGGTCTCACTGAGATGGGCTTGCAAACTCTCTGTTACCCATTGCAATATTCTCGGTCCCACCGAGATATGCAATCGGTCCCACCGAGTTTGCTTGACCAAATCTCAGTTTCACTTATTACCCAAATCGGTCCCACCGAGTTTGTGTAATCGGTCTCACCGAGATTACGTTATGCCCAAACCCTAACCATATCGGTCCTACCGAGTTGCATGTCAGTCCCACCGAAAATCTCTAACGGTCACTAGGTTTACCTTTCCGGTCCGACCGAGTTTGTTGATTCGGTCCCACCGAGATTGGAAAACTGTGTGTAATGGTTGGATTTTGTGTGGAGGCTATATATACCTCTCCACCTCCTCTTCATTCGTGGAGAGAGCCATCAGAACACATACACAATTCCAACTCATATGTTCTGAGAGAGAACCACCTACTCATGTGTTGAGACCAAGATATTCCATTCCTATCATATGAATCTTGATCTCTAGCCTTCCCAAGTTGCTTTCCACTCAAATCTTCTTTCCACCAAATCCAAATCCTACGAGAGAGAGTTGAGTGTTGGGGAGACTATCATTTGAAGCACAAGAGCAAGGAGTTCATTACCTACACACCATTTGTTACTTTTTGGAGAGTGGTGTCTCCTAGATTGGCTAGGTGTCACTTGGGAGCCTCCTAAAAGATTGTGGAGTTGAACCAAGGAGTTTGTAAGGGCAAGGAGATCGCCTACTTCGTGAAGATCTACCGCTAGTGAGGCAAGTCCTGTGTGGGCGATGGCCATGGTGGGATAGACAAGGTTGCTTCTTCGTGGACCCTTTGTGGGTGGTTGCTTCTTCGTGGACCCTTCGTGGGTGGAGCCCTGTGTGGACTTGCGCAACCGTGACCCTTTGTGGGTGGAGCCCTTTGTGGACTCGCGCAACCGTTACCCTTCGTGGGTTGAAGTCTCCATCAACGTGGATGTAGGATAGCACCACCTATCCGAACCACGGGAAAAACATCCGTGTCTCCAATTGCGTTTGAATTCTCCAAACCCTTTCCCTTACATTCTTGCAAGTTGCATGCTTTACATTCCGCTGCTCATATACTCTTTGCATGCTTGCTTGAAATGTATTATGTATGTTGAAATTGTGCCTAAACTCCACTTAAACCGAAAAAGCTTAAAAATTGCAACTTTAGCATTGAGTGTCTAATCCCCCCCCCTCTAGACACATCTACTTCTAGATCCTACAAGTGGTATCAGAGCTTTGGTCTCCATTGCCTTGGTTTAATCACCATTGGAGGAATATGGATGTGTCTACATTAGGGAGTCTTAGACATAGAGTGCCTATTCTTGATGGAGAGTATTTTCACGAGTGGAAAAATGAGATGCTTGTAATCTTCAATTAATATCATTTGAACAAGTATATTGCTAGCCCTTGTGCACCTCATATTGATCCTTTGCATCCTACCCTAGATGAAGATATTGACATGATTCGCAATCTTAGAACTATTGAGCTCATCATTAGAGGATTGCCCAAAAATTTGATTGCTAGTTTGCCTACTCTAAACTGTGCCTATACTATATGGAAATTTCTTGAGGAACGATTTCCCGATCATTCCTTGAAAACTTTGGATGAAATTCTCCATAAATCTATTGCCTTGAGTAAGATGAACTCTAGTGATCCTAGTTTTGGTAATTGTCTATTTGAACTTACCAATCTTAAGCATGCTAAAGGAGATGTTGGAATCATTAATGATATCATATTCAAAGCTATAAGAATTCATAAAAGTGACCACTTTGATGATCATTTATCTAATGAATTACCCTCTCTAGGAAATGCTGAGTCACAAGATCATGATGAACATGGATACTATGATGATGATGATGATGATGATGATAGTGACTTCGATCTTGATGATGCAATGAGACATTTTGGTCTTATGGCAAATCTTCGGGGATATGAATCAGGAGGAAAATAATGGGTTCTTGATAGTGGATGTACTGATCATATGACCGGAGATGAAGAGATGTTTCGTGAGCTTGCTGAAAATGACGGCCCTCGAAAATATGTCACCTTTGGTGATAATTCAAAGGGTAAAGTGGTTGGCCTTGGTAAGGTGGCCATCTCACATGATAGTTCCATTCAAAATGTCATGCTCGTTGAATCTCTCGGCTGCAACTTACTTTCAGTATCTAGACTTGCTGATTTCGGTTTGAATGTCCTATTTACTGAGGTAGATTGCCAAGTATTTTGTCGAGACAATCATAAAATGGTCTTTACTGGTCTGCGTAGAGGTGATCTTTACATTGTTGATTTCTCTAAAAAGGCACAACCTAAAACTTGCTTTGTTGCTAAATCCTCAAAAGGTTGGTTGTGGCATAGATGACTAGGTCACGTCGGCATGAGAAACCTTGACAAGCTTATTAAAGGAAATCATATCCTTGGAGTTAACGATGTCATATTTGAAAGGATAGACTTTGCAGTGCTTGTCAAGCAGGTAAACAGGTTGGAGGAAGACATCCCGTGAAGAACATCATGACCACAAGGAGGCCACTCGAGCTACTTCACATGGATCTTTTTGGTCCCAACGCCTACAAGAGTCTCGGTGGAAATTCTTTTGGTCTAGTTATAGTTGATGATTTTTCAAGATTTACGTGGGTGTTCTTTCTTAATGACAAGTCGCAGGTCTAGAAGATCTTCAGAAACTTCGCTAGGAAGGCCCAAAATCAGTTTGACGTGAAGATCAAGAAGGTTCGGAGTGACAACGGAACGGAGTTCAAGAACGCAAATGTGGACACCTGTCTTGACGAAGAAGGGATTTCACACGAGTTCTCGGCTACGTACACACCTCAACAAAATGGAGTTGTTGAGAGGAAGAACCGGACGCTCATCGAAATGGCAAGAACGATGCTTGATGAATACAAGACGCCGAAGCACTTTTGGGCAGAAGCGGTTGAGACAGCTTGTCACGCAACAAATCGCTTATATCTTCACAAGCTACTCGGCAAGACGGCATACGAGCTTCTCACCGGTAACAAACCCCAAGTTGGATATTTTCGAGTATTCGGCTCAAAGTGCTACATTCTTGATAAGCATCGTCGTTCAAAGTTTGCTCCTAAATCTCATGAAGGTTTTCTACTTGGTTATGGCTCAAACTCTCACACTTACCGTGTCTACAACAATTTCACCCGAAAGGTTGAAGAGACGGTAGATGTGAAGTTTGATGAATCTAATGGCTCGCAAGTAGAGCAACTGCCAATTGATGTAGGAGACAAAGACCCTTCAGAAGCAATCCAAGACTTGTCCATTGGCAAAGTTCGTCCAACGGAGGTGAAGGAGAGTACCTCATCCGTCCAAGTGGAAGCTTCTACTTCACGACAAGGTGAACCAAGAATTGATACGGAAGCATCCACAAGTGGGACACATCAAGATGAAGAAGACGAGGAAGTACATCAAGACGAACATCAACAACCTCCTTGCCCACCACGACCAGAAAACGACGACGTCAACAATAAAGAAGGCCAAGAAGAAGAACAAGATGAAGAAGATGTTCAACGAAGACCCAAGCAAAATCTTTCACGAGTTTGAGCAAGAATTGCCAAAGATCATCCCGTCGAGCAAATCCTAAATGATATACAAACCGGGAGAATCACTCGCTCAAAAACTCGTTTAGCTAAATTTTGTGAAAACTATTCATTCATCTCTAGCATTGAACCTATGAAGGTTGAAGAAGCATTGGAAGATCCGGATTGGATAAACGCTATGCATGAAGAACTACACAATTTTGAGAGAAACCAAGTTTGGACATTGGTTGAGAAGCCCGACAACAACCACAACATCATTGGTACCAAATGGGTGTTTCGCAACAAGCAAGATGAAGATGGACAAGTGGTTCGCAACAAAGCACGTCTCGTTGCCCAAGGGTACACACAAGTCGAAGGTATGGACTATGGTGAGACATATGCTCCTGTTGCTAGACTTGAGTCCATTCGCATCTTACTTGCCTATGCTAATCACCATAATATCACCTTGTACCAAATGGACATTAAAAGTGCTTTTCTAAATGGTGAAATAGAGAGGAAGTTTATGTCAAACAACCTCCCGGCTTTATCAATCCTAAGAAACCAAATCATGTTTACAAACTTCACAAGGCTCTTTATGGTCTTAAACAAGCTCCTAGAGCATGGTATAAATGCTTGACCAAGTTCCTTACTACAAGTGGTTTTGAAATTGGTAAAATTGATTCTACTCTTTTTACTAAAAGGGTTAATGGAGAACTATTTGTATGCCAAATTTATGTCGATGATATCATATTTGGTTCAACTAACCCTCTCTTTAGTGAAAAGTTTGGAAAGCTAATGTCAGAAAAGTTTGAGATGTCTATGATGAGTGAACTCAAATTCTTTCTCGGTTTGCAAATCAAGCAAACTAAGGAAGGTACATTTGTCTCTCAAACAAAGTACACCAAGGACTTATTCAAGAAGTTCAATATGCAAGAATGCAAAGGTATGTCTACACCCATGACTACTAGTGGACATAATGATTTGACCAAAGATGGTGAACCGGTTGATCAAAAGGTTTATCGCTCTATGATTGGTTCATCGTTATACCTATGTGCTTCACGTCCCGATATTATGCTAAGTGTGTGCATGTGTGCACGATATCAAGCTGCTCCTAAAGATTGTCATCTTAAGGCCGTGAAAAGGATAGTGAGATATTTAATCCATACACCAAATTTTGGCATTTGGTATCCTAAGAGGTCTTCTTTTGATCTTGTTGGCTATTCCGACTCGGATTATGCCGGAGACAAGGTTGATAGAAAGTCCACTTCGGGTACTTGTCAATTTCTTGGTAGATCTCTTGTGTCTTGGTCTTCCAAGAAACAAAACTCGGTATCCTTATCCACCGCCGAAGCGGAATACATTACCGCTGGTTCATGTTGTGCTCAGTTACTCTGGATGACCCAAACTCTTAAAGATTATGGGATTTATGTGAAACATGTTCCACTGCTTTGTGACAATGAAAGTGCTATCAAAATTGGTCATAATCCTGTACAACATTCTCGAACTAAGCATATTGAAGTTCGTCATCATTTCATTCGAGATCATGTTGCTAAAGGTGACATTAATCTTAAGCATGTACGCACCGATAAGCAATTAGCGGATATATTCACTAAACCACTTGATGAGAAAGTGTTTTTCAGGTTGAGAGGAGAATTGAACATCATTGATGCTTCGAACTTGGAGTAGAAACTCCATTGGATACATGCAAGACATGAGCTTATGACTAATCCATGATATATCTCTTATGATAACTATCTTATGTCTTGGATATATTTGTACCTTGCATGTTGTCTAACCCATGTAGGTGCTTGGTTGAATCTAATTCCATGAGATTGTGACTCACTCACATCTTGAGCAATGTCTACATCACCAAGACTCTATACGATAGTGGTTGAAGACAAGGAAGCACAAAACCATTCAAACATATCCTTTGACAAATTCTATGTTAAGCTTCATGATTGTCATTTTTGGATACACAAGTGCTTTTCCTTGCAATAACTAACCCATGTAGGTAGATGGACTCAAACTCCAAGTGGTGCTCCCAACTCTTGATGAGCTACATCAACCTTGAGCACCCACACAAGTTCAACTTCATGAGCAAGAACCACACCACCACCCAAGGTATGTTATTCCATCTTAGAGAAGCTTTACTCCAAGACATGAGTCAAAGCAACTCAACAAGATGTGAATACATCAAGATGCTTAAACGAAAAATGGTAACCCCATTTTGAGCTTAAACGATGAGTATGACCTATGATCAAGTGTTCTCACTTGACTCCTAAGTCAATATACTCTAACATTGGTGACTATGTCACCGCCCAGCTCTAGATGAAGTTCTCTTGTGTTCTTTTCTGTGTTATTGCATTTGTCTCATGCATGTTTATTTTCTTTCTCTTTTTCAAAAACAAAAAAAACTTCATCTAGATCTTTCAGTTTCTTCTCTTTTCTCTTTGTTTTTGTTCTGCATTTTCTGCATTTAATTCCTTGCAAATCCTTCAGGTAATTCATTGCAAATCTTTGTGAGATCCTACATGTCTAGTGAGCTGAGGTGACAAGTGTTTTTCTCTGTGTAAACTCAGTTCCACCGACTTGCAACTTTCGGTTCAACCGAATCTTTTCGGCACCACCGAAATATGCCACTCGGTGCCACCGACTTTGCAATCATAAAAACACTTTGCCACTTGTTCTACATTTCTTCTGGTCCAGCTCCACTCAATGAATCTTATCCTCTACAAGCATCACAATTTTATCCTCTGCTTTGTGCTGAATCTCAAGGACCAAACCTATTCGACGGATTCCAGGAAAAACCTTCTTGGAAATAGATGTCAAAGGGGGAGAGAGAGATCACATCAAAGCTTGTAGGAGAGAGAGAGATCATCAAGGGAGAGAAACAGTCTCAAGGACCAAACCTACAAGAGAGAAAGTATTAAGGGGGAGAGAGAGACCTCAAGGGGGAGAGAAAGTCTCAAGGATCCCAGATGTTGTTAAGGGGGAGAGAGAGATTTCCAGGGAGAGAAAGTCTCAAGGATCCCAGATACATGTATTTGCATTAAGTTCTATTCATTTGTATCTTTCAGCTCTGATTTTATGTTCCCTATCTTCTCCCAATATCCCATGTAAGATTCAGGGGGAGAAAGACACCTAAGGGAACGAAATCAGTCAAATTCATTGCATATCTTTATTCTTGGGGACATGTTGAATCCAATGTGGTACCTTGTACTCACTCTCTACATGTCATCCAAGTCTTGGTATTCTTGTGGTTTCTTTTGTTTGCTCTGGCTAGTGGATGTACTTGTATTATCTAACTTTGTTTGTGCAGGTTCATTTCATCCTAAGCCAACTCAAGACCACAAGGTAAGTATATGCATCAAAATCATGAGTATGAGGAGTTCTTGCTTATGTACATACTGTTTGCAAAAAGGACTCATGAGCATGAAGGTACTTTCCTTGATAATCTTTTGCTCTGATGCATATGGCCAAGATACATGTAACACATTTCCTACTCTGTCATGGTTATGCTCTCACATGCCTCTATATTTCATATTTACATGGGTGCATACATGTAGGGGGAGCCTATGCTTGTTACATGTCCTTCCAAAGCTTTTCTTGCTGTTCTTTATATCTTTATCTAAAGCTTTGATGTATGTTGCCATCAATTACCAAGAGGGGGGAGATTGAAAGCACAAGTGCTCCCTAGGTGGTTTTGATAATTGATGACAACATATCTCTTGTTGGACTAACATTTCTATCTAGCATGTTTCAGATAAGTTCAACAATGGAGTGGCATGGACTAAAGGTTGTGGGAACTCCTTCAAGATGCTAAGGACAAAGGATTGGCTAAAGCTTCAAGCAAGACTCTTCATTTTACATTTTAGTGATCCAAGATCACATTGAGTCCATAGGAAAAGCCAATACTATCAAGGAGGGATGAGGTGTTGCTTAATGAGCCTCTTGCTTCATGTGCTTAATGATATGCTCCAAAATCCTCAGCTACTTTCCCACTTCCACATATGACCTAAACCCTAAGCCAAACTCGGTCCTACCGATCCTTCCTATCCGGCGCCACGAGTTTCACCTGTCATTAAGCCACTGCCAAACCCTAATCAGTTCGGTTCTCACCGATGGGATCTCGGTCTCACCGAGATGGGTTGCAAACTCTCTGTTCCCTTGCAATATTCTCGGTCCACCGAGATATGCAATCGGTCCCACCGAGTTTGCTTGACCAAATCTCAGTTTCACTTATTACCCAAATCGTCCCACCGAGTTTGTGTAATCGGTCTCACCGAAGATTACGTTATGCCCAAACCCTAACCATATCGTCTACGAGTTGCATTGTCAGTCCCACGAAAATCTAACGGTCACTAGGTTTACCTTTCCGGTCCGACCGAGTTTGTTGATTCGGTCCCACCGAAGATTTGGAACTGTGTGTAATGGTTGGATTTGTGGGAGCTATATATACCCCTCCACCTCCTCTTCATTCGTGGAGAGAGCCATTCAGAACACATACAATTCCAACTTCATATGTGTTCTGAGAGAGAACCACCTACTCATGTGTTGAGACCAAGATATTCCATTTCCTATCATATGAATCTTGATCTCTAGCCTTCCCAAGTTGCTTTCCACTCAAATCTTCTTTCCACCAAATCCAAATCCTACGAGAGAGAGTGAGTGTTTTGGGAAACTATCATTTGAAGGCACAAGAGCAAGGAGTTCATTACCTTACACACCATTTGTGTTACTTCTTTGGAAGAGTGGTGTTCCCTAGATTGGCTAGGTGGTCACTTGGGAGCCTAAACAGATTGTGGAGTTGAACCAAGGAGTTTGTAAGGGCAAGGCAGATCGCCTACTTCGTGAAGATCTACCGCTAGTGAGGCCAAGTCCTGTGTGGGCGATGGCCATGGTGGATAGACAAGGTTTGCTTCTTCGTGGACCCTTTGTGGGTGGTTGCTCTTCGTGGACCCTTCGTGGGTGGAGCCCTGTGTGGACTCGCGCAACCGTGCCCTTTGTGGGTGGAGCCCTTTGTGGGACTCGCGCAACCGTTACCCTTCGTGGGTTGAAGTCTCCATCAACGTGGATGTAGGATAGCACCACTATCCGAACCGGGAAAAACATCCGTGTCTTCCAATTGCGTTTGAATTCTCCAAACCTTTCCCTTACCTTACATTCTTGCAAGTTGCATGCTTTACATTCCGCTGCTCATATACTCTTTGCATGCTTGCTTGAAATGTATTATGTATGTTGAAATTGTGCCTAAACTCCACTTAAACCGAAAAAGCTTAAAAATTGCAACTTTAGCATTGAGTGTCTAATCCCCCCCCTCTAGACACATCTACTTCTAGATCCTACACTATCACTCCAACAAGGGTAGTAGACATGAGGTGCTCCCAAGCCGGCGATGAAACCAACAAATCATAAGAACCTCGTGCAGGATGAGTTACCCATCATGTCCCCAACCCAGCTAACAATGTCAGGATGTTAGGGCTTGGACGCCCACAATGTCAGGATGTGTTGTAATAGCATATTAGCATGCAGGCATAGAAAACATCAACACCAAGCATATTTGTCAAACAAAGTATTCAGGGATTTGAAGTACCTAAAGTGCTAGCTCACCCAATAACATGATAAACTGAACCACTCCTTAGAAAGTGGTTACATCACCCATGGTTCGTTCACAGAGCTAACTCAACTAGCTAGTATAACCCGCAAGACAATCTTGATCGTATCACGATGTACGTTCATATTTTGGTGAGAGTCGTTCTCTAGTTTCTTCAGGGTTTTTTCTCTTTCTCCTTTCTCTTTGTTTGTTTCTTCAATTTCCACCATTTTTCTTTAAATTTTTCTAAATACATGATTAATATATTTTTAATATATTTCCAAATATAAATGGTTGGACCAATCTGCTAACCCTGCAATAGTAGAATCTATGTGCACCGGGCTGGCCTTTATGATTAATATTTTTTTCAAGTATATGTTTGATGTCTACTTATTTTTGTCGACATTGTAAATTTATTATCTACATATAAAGCATTTATATATATACTTGACATTTATTATCTACATTGTACATATATAGTAGCACTATTCTAATCCTGGGGTTAGAATAGCTATTCGGATCACGGTTGGCCCTATAAGTGAGCGACCTACACGTTTCTGAACTCTCCGAACCGCTCCCACCAGGGTCATCTAGAAAAAAAGGCCATGAGCCCACGAGCCCACGACGAGGAACCACACCACATCTCCCCGATCTGCACGCTCGCCCCGAACCTCCCCGCCACCGGTGCCGCACCCTACCGCGGACGCCCCACCACTCCCGCACTGGCCGGTACCCCGCCGCCGATGACCCCCTCGCCGCCGCCCCCGTTGACGGGATCGACCACTGGAACGTCCTCAATAGCGACGGGATCGACCACCTCCCGACCGCATTCCCTTCCGGCGACCGCCTCCGCCCCCCTCGCGTTCCTCTCTGGCAGGACGCAGCGCGCCCCGCCCTTCCTCCGGCCACCCGACCCAACCTCCGGCCAACTCCATTAACGTCATCGCGCGCCGCCCTACCACCGCGGTCGGTTCTGCTTCCCTGCATGCTCCTGTCGCGACCGTTGCTGCTCCTTCCGACGGAGTCACTTGCAATGTTGCTCGGGCATGGTGGGAGAAGACCTTTTGAGGACGAATGCCGAGGCATCCTGCCGCTGCATCGTAACCTGGATTGCTCCAAGGCCAACATCCTCCCCATGCGCTCCAGGCACCTCTGCGGCCGGTCAAGTTCTTACAAGGGGCGGATGTGGCCACCTGCTCCTTTCTGTAGTTGCTCCTACAGACCGCAGTACCTACTAGTCATCTCCACTTAGCCAATTTTTGTAGTTTCCCTCTATATCTCGTTGCTACAGGTAGCAGAAGGTGCATCTCTATCAACACAACTATGTTCTCTTTGAAGTTCATCGATGACTGGTTTGACAATCCAGAACCCAGTTTTGACGATCTACAACTTCCAATTGGCCTCAGCGTCTCCTTCAACGGCGCCATTGCTTCTGAGTTAGCTCTTGCTCAGAAAATTGTTGAGCTGAAGCACAAGATCGGTTTTGAAAAGGCTCGGTTCAAGAAGCATATGGTCAGGCTCAGTGTGAAGGATGTGCAGAAGTTCAAGATCATGCTACAGGAGCTCAAGGAAGCATTTCTCAAGAAACGTGATGAAGCCCAAGGTTCTCGTGAGCGCATGAAGAATCTTGCTGCCAAATGTGTTCAAGACTACAATGAAGCTGAAAAGCACAAGGCCTTGGGGAGACCAGGCATCGACCCCAGAGTGGCTGCCAAGAAGAAGAAGCAGCAAGCTATGGCAGAACTAGAAGCATCAAGGCAGGAAGAACCTCGCATTGTCTTCCCAGCCAGTATGACAGGCTCGAAGCCTAAGGTCCCCACAGTGGCTTCAGAATTCAAGAAAACTAGAGCAGCTGAAGCCGAAGCCAGAAAGCGCAAGACCAAAGCATCTGATAACGCACCCTCAAAGAAGAAGCACAAAACCAAGAAAGATCGGGCTGCTTCTACAGAGCCCCTTCTTGTCGAGCCAATTTTTGTTGCTCGTCCTGCGTATGAACATCGTGAATGTCGTATGATAGTTCATGAGCCTGCTTCCACAGAGGCTCCTAAAGCTGAAGATATTCCAGCTGTTGACCCCACTGCAGCTGAAGACATTGGTCACCACGACAATGTAGCAGATGATGAAGTCCTTCCTCAGATTGAACAAAATGTGGTATCATCGCCTGTGCTCACGCACAGCGAGCTCATCAGCATTGGTCGTCCTCTGACGCCAATTGCTCAGGATGCATCATGGGCTGATCACCCACAACAACAAGACACCCCAAGTACTCCCCATCCACATGTCACCTCACCAGTGCAAGATGATGATGACTTTGAGGCCCAGCCAACTCCATCTCCACAGGCGTCGCCAGTGTTACGCAGGCTTCGCAAAGGACCAAGGCCCCAAGTCACTCTTCCGAGCGTTCCAGAAGGAGAAGTGCACCACTGATCTGTTGCATGTCAAGTGTTCCCAGAAGCCACTCCAACTGTGAACGTCTCTATGTCTGAAGCCAAAACGGCTGAAGATATTCCGGCTGCATCAGCCGATGATAAAGAAGAACCAAGAGTTGAGGAAGATTGAGTTGCAACTTCCCCAGTCCACCAAGATGCTGCTCCTGAGGAAAATGTGTCCAACCCTCCAGCCACACAAGTGGAGGTTGAAGCTAACGTCACCACCACCCACAACACTGTTGACGACACTGATGTCGTCATGCCCGAAGCCAATAATGAAGCACCTGAAGCCAATGTGGCCCCTGAAGCCAATGCTGCACCAGATGTAATCATTCCTCTTGAAGCTATTGTGCCACTTGCAGCCCATGTCAACGAAAATGCCAATGCTCCTGTACCCCCTCCAAGACCTCATACTGTTGAGCTGGCATTTGATCATGGTCAACCTGTTATGGTCCAATGGCCCATTCTGGTTCCTCCACCTGCTGCGGGTCCACAATTTGACTATCATGTCGAGCACAGGCCTCAAGTCCAGAAGCCCAAGCCAAGACTTCCAAGATTCCCAGGCACTGCAACCTCACCTGGGGTCTTCAATGTGAATGGCTTCGTGGCACATAACACCTTCTTCAACAGCGCCAAGAACCCATACTCCAAACCTCGCATTTCATCGGATCGGTTCTGGAGCTATCAGCAGCGCAGCTACTATTCATGCGTCTTATACAATCAAGGGCGCATATTTCCACATATGTGTCTCGACACTAAAGCTATAGCTGGCCTGCCCTGTCTAGAAGAAGTGTTGGATTGCTTCAATGACGCTGGACTCCTGCAATTTGTCACAGACAAGGAACACTTGAATGAAGAGCTTCTATTACAGTTTTATGCAACTCTTCACATTCGCGGCTACAACAGGGATCCAAAGACTTGGGTCCTTGAGTGGATGATAGGCAGTGTCCATCATGAAGCCAAAGCTCTTGATATCATTGAGCTCACAACCCTGCCCACTCTTGGTGAATACTATGAACCAGGTTGTCAACAACACCAGAATGCTTTGGAGAGCATTTTTCAGAAGCCCGAGCCCAACATGAGCCAGATGCTCAGTATGATGAAGCCTTTGCCTCTAGATGCTGAATATCCTCAGGCGTTCTTTGTTGAAGACCTTGAGTATCTGCCACGCACCATCTACCACATCATACGGCGAACTCTCTGGCCTATCAAAGCACATTCTCCAGCTGCAAAACTTGAAGGTACAATGAAGACATTGGTCTTCTATATTCTCAATGGCAAGAGCTTCAATGCACAAGATTTCTTCATTCGTCAACTGGAAGCATCAGGCTCAGACATCTTTGGACTGAAGTTCTATGCTCCATGGGTCATGCGCCTCATCAATCTTCACTCTGCAATCAACTACCAGACCTCTGCACGAAACCATCTTGTCTTTTTGCCAGAGGTCAATCTGTCTGTTGATGCCATTTACCCTGACCTTGCAAAGGAGCCGCTATGTCTTCACAATGCAGACCATCAAAGCTTCACTCAGCCTATTCCAAGTCATTATGTGCCCAATGCTATCACTCGTGTTTATCCATTGGCAGCCAATACCCGTGCCCCTCTTCAAGCCAACACAGAAAGCACTATTGCTCAAAGGCCTCGGAAGCGCTCTCGTGTTCTAAATGACCGAGAACTTCTTGTCGCACTTCATCAAAAGCAAGATAAGAATCATGACTGGCTGAAGCGTCAAATGCATAGTCTCTTGGTGGATGTCAATCGCATTCGTAATCTTGCCAACAAGAACTCATTTGTCTCCCATGAAGCCTGTCGGCGATCTTGGAAGAGTCTGACACTTCTGTGCTCTGAAGATGATTTAAGAGACGATGGCTTCACAGAAAGATTCAAGTTTGACTCCACTCCTCCAAGGAATGCTCATTTGCGTCGGACTCCATCTCTTGAAGACTCTGAATACTCCTCTTCAGCGGCTACTGTAAATGCCAGAGTCATCGAGGATGAAGATGATGTGACTTCTCCAACGTCTGCATCGCCACATATCGACACTGCGCTGAGTTCTTCTGCACCGCCAAACGCCAACGACGACCTTGATGCTTCACCTACTCCCTCTGGGAACGAGTAGAAGCTCTATGTCTTCAAACCTTTTTGGTCCTTACTGACAAAATGGGGAGAAGCATATGAGTTGATAGTCTTCAAGCGGGTCCATATGGGCAGTTGCTTTATATTTTTGGCTAGTGTCTACAACTCTCGCTTTTTGATACATTTGGTTCTTTGAGTTGTAACACTTAAACTCCATGGTCGTCTGCTACTTATTTTCTATTCTGTGATGCGATGATAAATTCCGCATGTGCGATGATAACTTCCGCACTTAGGTTATTTTGCAGACGTCCATTTTTCATTATGCATGTCATTATCTTCGTTATATCAAATCATGCATGATGAATTGTCATCATAAGTTGAAGAGGATCTCCACAAGTACAACCTGCCATGTGCATTTTCATTCCAAAAGCAAATTACTTATATGCACATCTTCAGGGGAAGCATTTGCCACTTATGAAGACAATACCCTATCCTTTACAATTTCACATATTTTATTCCCCGTTGAAAACTTCAACCAGTTTGTCATCAATCACCAAAAAGGGGGAGATTGTAAGTGCATCTAGTGCCACCCCTAGTTGGTTTTGGAGTATTGACGACAAACCTGGTTGAGGGACTAATGTGTTTGTGAGAATTGCAGGACAACACAGGTAGAAGTCCCTCATTGATTCGGTTTTCCTACCAGAGATGACGCCTAAAAATGTATGAGGACATTGAAGTCAAAGGTGGTATGTGAAGACATTCACATTGAAGACTATGGAAAGAGAAGACATCGCGTGAAGACTATGGAGCGCGAAGACTTAGTTGTTTCGTCGTTCTTTTTCTTCTTTGTTGAGTCATAGGAACCACCGTACTGTTAAGTGGGGTCCAAGTATACCAGTCAGAATGACTGAAGTGATACTTAACCAAAATCCTATGTCTTCGAGCGAAGACAATGAGAGCAAATCTTATCTAGAGCTGGATAAGTCAGCTTTGCTTGTAGCTCAAGTAAAGTTGTCGTGTGTGTTTGAAATCTGACTGTTGGAACACGTGTCAGTTCCTTAGTGACCCAGGGTCATTTCGGACAAATCAGGTCGGGTTGCCTAGTGGCTATAAATAGCCCACCCCCTACACCATAAATTGGTTGGCTGCTCAGAGTTAGTGCACGGCTTTTGTCGTTTGAGAGCAACCCACCTCGAAGCCTTTGAGAGAGAATCCTTGCGAGGACAAAGCCCTAAACACCCAGAGCCAAAGAGTGTAAGGCATCACTTAAGTCTTCTTGTCTGTGTGATCTGAAGACTTATTACACTTGAGGACTGTGAATCCTCCAGCCGGTTAGGCGTCGCGTTCTGAGCATCCAAGAGTCATTGTGGATCGCCGGTGAACGAAGTCTGTGAAGGTTTGGAAGTCTACCTTGAAGACTTACCAGAGTAATTGGGCGAGGATTGGGTGTCCTTAGCTCAAGGGGAATAAGGTGAAGACGCGGTCTTCTGAGTTGAATCTCAGCCTCCCTAACCAGACGTACAGTTGTCACAACAAATGGAAGTGGTCCAACAAATCATTGTCTTCAACGAGCCATTGGTTCTATCCTTCCCATCTCTTTATTTGCAGATTGGTCCTTGTGAAGGCATTGCCTGTTTGCATTATCTATTTGTCTTCACTTGTGACTGCTTGTTCTGATTGGCTTCATACTGTCTTCCATCCTGATCTATACTGCCTAGCTGCTATTAGTATTTGTGCTTCCATTTCATTGAATACTTGACTATGGCTTGCTTAGTGTAGTCTACCTTACGCTGCATGGTAATAGGTTTATTTCTATCGTTTGTCTTCGAAACCTCCATGTTTTGAAGACTTACATAAAAATCGCCTATTCACCCCCCTCTAGTCGATCACTAGCACTTTCAGATCATATCTTGGATTTCATGGCTTCAAGCCATTTGTTGGAATCCGGGCCCGCCATCGCTTCTTCATAGTTTGAAGGTTCACCGTTGTCTAACAACATGATTTCTAGGACAGGGTTGCTGTACCACTCTGGTGCGGAACGTGTCCTTGTGGACCTACGAAGTTCAGTAGCAACTTGATCGGAAGTTACATGATCATCATCATTAACTTCCTCTCTAGTCGGTGCAGGCACCACAGGAACATCTTTCTGAGCTGCGCTACTCTTCGGTTCGAGAGGCAGTACCTCATCAAGTTCTGCTTTCCTCCCACTTACTTCTTTCGAGAGAAACTCTTTCTCCAGAAAGGATCCATTCTTGGCAACAAAGATCTTGCCTTCGGATCTGAGGTAGAAGGTATACCCAATAGTTTCCTTAGGGTATCCTATGAAGATGCATTTTTATGACTTGGGTTCGAGCTTTTCAGGTTGAAGTTTCTTGACATAAGCATCGCATCCCCAAACTTCCATAAACGACAGCTTAGGTTTCTTCCCAAACCATAATTCATACGGTGTCGTCTCAACAGATTTTGACGGAGCCCTATTTAAAGTGAATGCGGCAGTCTCTAAAGCATAACCCCAAAATGATAGCGGTAGATCGGTAAGAGACATCATAGATCGCACCATATCCAATAGAGTGTGATTACGACATTCGGACACACCATTACGCTGAGGTGTTCCAGGCGGCGTGAGTTGTGAAACAATTCCACATTTCCTTAGGTGTGTGCCAAATTCGTGACTCAAATATCCTCTTCCACGATCTGATCGTAGGAACTTTATTTTCCTGTCACATTGATTCTCTACCTCGATCTGAAATTCCTTGAACTTTTCAAAGGTCTCAGACTTGTGTTTCATTAAGTAGACAAGCCCATATCTACTTAAGTCGTCAGTGAGGGTGAGAACATAATGATAGCCACCTCGAGACTCAACACTCATTGGACCGCATACATCAGTATGTATTATTTCCAACAAGTTGGTTGCTCGCTCCATTGTTCCGGAGAACGGAGTCTTGGTCATTTTGCCCATGAGGCATGGTTCACACGTGTCAAATGATTCATAATCAAGAGACTCCAAAAGTCCATCTGCATGGAGTTTCTTCATGCGTTTGACACCAATGTGACCAAGGCGGCAGTGCCACAAGTATGTGGGACTATCATTATCAACCTTACATCTTTTGGCATTCACACTATGAATATGTGTAATATCACATTCGAGATTCAATAAAAAATAAACCATTGACCAATGGGGCATGACCATAAAACATATCTCTCATATAAATAGAACAACCATTATTCTCCGGATTTAAATGAGTAGCCATCTTGCATTAAACGATATCCAGATACAATGTTCATGCTCAAAGCTGGTACTAAATAACAATTATTGAGGTTTAAAACTAATCCCGTAGGTAAATGTAGAGGTAGCATGCCGACGATGATCACATCGACCTTGGAACCATTCTCGACGCGCATCGTCACCTCGTCCTTTGCCAGTCTCTGCTTATTCCGTAGCTCCTGTTTTGAGTTACAAATATGAGCAACCGCACCAGTATCAAATACCCAGGAGCTACTACGAGCGCTGGTAAGGTACACATCAATAACATGTACACCACATATACTTTTGGCGTTGCCGGCCTTCTTATCCGCTAAGTACTTGGGGCAGTTCCGCTTCCAGTGACCATTTCGCTTGCAATAAAAGCACTGAGTCTCGGGTTTGGGTCCATTCTTTGACTTCTTCCCTGCAACTGACTTACCGGGCTTGCCAACCCCCTTCTCTTCCTTCTTGAAGTTCTTCTTACCCTTGCCTTTCTTGAAACTAGTGGTCTTATTCATGTAACATCCCAAATTTTCAATTTGGAATGTTATACTCTAGATCATCATTGCATATCATATTTCATCGCATTTTGGTTAATCCTAGAAATTCTACGCAACTCAAGGACCCTCGGAGAGAGTTGGGGATTTCGTTATTTTCATATTTGAGTTTTCTCAAATTTTGAAAATAGGATCATTTGATTTTATTTATTTCATCTTCAATTATTTCTATTATAAAAATTATGAGAGAGGGAATAAAATGACTTCCCAAAATAAATAAATATTGAGGGTTTAATAAAAAATCAAATAAGATTTTGTTTTTTGGTTTTATTTGCTATTTTATTTGAATTTAGGAAAAATTGCACGTTTTGAAAAATTGCATTTAGAGCCAAGAAAATGTTCATGCTGTCCTAAATATTTTATTTAGATGGAGAAAATTTGTTTTGGTATTTTTAGATTTTTATTTACTTTTCTAGAATTTTTTTTAGTTGCGGTGATATTGTTTAAAAAAACGAGACCCCGCGCCCGACTGGGCCAAGGACCCAGCCGAGCAGGCCAGCCCAGCCGCCCGCCGCCGCCTCTCGGCAGGTCGGGAAAGGAGTCCCGACCAGCGCCGCCGCTGCCCGAGTCCGGGGAGGACTCCGCCTCCCGAGGCCGACCCCTCCCCCAAGTCACCCCTCCCCGCCCCCTTTATAACCCCCCCTGCAGCCCACACCACCGCCGCCTCCCCATGCCTCCAGCGCCGCCGCCGCACGCCGCCCGCGCCGCCTGCCGCCGCCGCCTCGCGCCGCTTGCCGCCCCTACCGCCGCCCCGTCGCCCCGGGCCGCTTGCCGCCCCTGCCGCCGCCCGGAGCCGCCGCCTCGCGTCACCCGCCGGAGCCCCGAGCCGAGGTTGCCGCCGCCCGGTTTTTGAGAAAAGTCGATTCGGTTTTTTTTTTGAAAACCCTAGTTTTCGTTTTTTTAAATAGATCGGTTTTTCTCCGGTTTATTTATTTAGCGAGCATTCACTCGTCCGTTCGTTTTAACGAACGCGTTCATCGTTTAGTTCCTGTTAACGAACGTTCGTTCGTTAACCTGTTCGTCGTTTTTCTTTTTCTCGGATTAAACCCGCGGTTTTTCTGATCGCGATTTCTGATCCGATGTTCGTTTTAGTTTAACTTTTCGCTCGTTTGTCGGAATCAGGCGATTCAAGTGCCTGGAGTTTCGTCTCGAAACCCTCTTTCCGTTTAACCAACTCAAACAAGTTTTTGCCTCAGTAAAATTTGCCCTAGTTTCAGATTAGTAAACGAAGCTTATTTCTTTTGCCGTTTGTCTTTCGTTGCTTCGTTCGGTTTGATTCTTTTTGCCAACCGGAGTTCTTAAGTTGAACTTTCTGGTTAGATCTCTTATTTGAGTTTTACCTGTGCATTAGTTGAGTACTTATTGTATGCTTGTTTGTTTGTGATAGAGTACCAGGAGTGTGCCGCTTGCTACTTCGAATCGCTAGGTTTCACAGATCATCAGCAAGGCAAGTAACACTTTGATCATACTTCCTATTACCCAGTTTTTATTGCATTAGATCAATCCTCACACTTTGCATTGACTAGGATCTAATTAAATTGTGGGTTTGGGAAGTAGATGCGGTAGTACCTATTACCTGTTATTATCAAACCTTTGGGAGTTACTTCTACGTTTGCTTATTATGCTATGCTATGCTAGTAGACGTGGATTGGGTGAGTGAAATCCATGACAGATGTGAGATTGTTAATCAATGGTTTATCTAAGGTGGCAACTTAAATAAACATCTGGGTGGATTGAGGCACCTGGGTATTCCAGCGATTGCCTGTTTTTCTTCGGATCGCCACCCAGGCTCAAAGGGATCATGAGATTATTCATGCTAGAAACTTCCGTGTGCAGCCACAAGCTACTATGGGCTCTAGCATAGTTGACTAAGTCGTGCGAACTCTTACAGTGGTAGACTAGCAGATGTAGGGGATATAGGTGGTACGGTCTACCCGTTCGTAAGGTGCTAGCGCTTCTGAAAGACTATGTCTCGGTCATCCGATTCCCAAACACCCTGTAGTGCGGGAAATCTAACGGAGGAGATCGAGTCTTGTGGGGAAAAGTGCGCAAACCTCTGCAGAGTGTATAAACTAATCATGGTTAGCTGTGTCCCCGGTTATGGACATCTTGAGTATCTAGTAATTGGATTATCATGTGAATCTCATCATGTTACTTTAAAATTAATTTTTGTTGGGTTTAATGATGTTTCTTAATTGGGATTGAGAGCATGTCTACACTCTCAATGTTTAACAACCACCATGATAGTTAAATAAAATGTATTCCTTTGTAGTAGGGAAAAATTGGCTTTACGCAAAACTGTAACCATAGAGCTTTCCACCAGCCAAATATGCATATAGAATAGCCTTATTCTTTCATTGCTCTCTATGTGTTACATTGCCAGCATATTCCATGTGCTGACCCGTTTCGGGCTGCAACGTTAATGTTGCAGACTTTTCAGACGACGAGTAAGGTGCTTTTAGGTCGTGGTTCTATACTCAGTGATGCCGTTGGAGTTGATGGACTCACTTATCTTCCAAGCCTTCCGCTGTTATCATTATTAGATGGCCTTAAGCCATATTTATTGTAATAAGTTCTCTTTTGAGACTCTCGGTGTAATAAGTGTGTGATTGCTACTCTGTTATAAATCCTTCAAGTACTGTGTGGTGTCAGCATTACTGATCCAGGGATGACACCTGAGCACAGAGATTGGACCATTTGAGGTCTGGTCGCTACAAGATGGTATCAGAGCACACGCTGACTGTAGGACACGACCACTAAGCTAAAGCCTTAGATCACTACTCACTTTTCTCATTCTGACTCCTCATCTTTTCTACTCTTTTAGGATGGCTGATACAAGGAACAAGTTCACGCAACCATATGAAGATACACCCTTTGGACGCCATTTCAAGGAAGTCACAAGATACCTGAACATAGGAGTACCAAGCTTCACCAGAACTTACACTGCCACTTTACCCGAAGAAGAGCGATGGATGATTCAAGTTCAAGTTCCAGGAAGGACGTTCATGCCAGTCACTCAGCCCATAGAGATTTCTTTTGATGCACCAACCTGGAGTCTAGGAAAGAGCATGGCAGCTCACATCGCCATGGGACGCATTGGAGAAGTTTATCGCAATGATCTCAAGGATACTATCTACCAGATTTGTGGACGCCGAGATGAGCACTGGGAGATGATCAGCACCAAGAAGGATAGATCAATTGCAGCTTTTATCCAAGAGTTAAACCAGCACATTCGTGGTCAGGAGAACCAGATGTGCGCCGACATGATAGATCTAAAGAAGGCAAGGACAAGAATCAAGGAATTGGAGGAAGAACTCAAGGCTACACGTGAAGATTATGAAGAAGAAATCAAGGTATTAGTGGAGAAGAATGATGATCTGATCAAGAAGATTGGAATATTCATGGGAGACCCTACACCAGTAGAAGAAGACGAAGAACCCAAGGAGATTCGCCCGAAACACTACACATCATCAACGACACCGACTCGGATCCAAATGATAGCGATGATGACTATGTTGATGAAGCTGGAGCAGATATCATGGAGTCTGCAACCGAAGAATATTACTAGTAGACCACCCCAACAGTAGTAGTAGTCCACCATGTAAATATAGTAGTCCGAGCACTTTTGAGATAGTTAGATCGATTGTATGCCCTTGCTTGATTGAATGAAGTGAATTGTTTGTTTTTGCCTCATATGCATATGGGTAGTGTTTTCTCTCTAGACCCCTCTCTATTCTTAAATCTCATCTTTTCTAAACCCTCAGATGCCTCCGAGACGTGACCCCAGATTTACCTTCCCACTGGAGCTCACCCAGTTGATCCAGCAGCAGAACACATTGATGCAGTTGCTAGTCCAGAATCAGAATCAGGGGAACAACAACAACAACCCACCACCACCACCACCGCCTGTTGATCACTTAGCCCGTTTTCTTAGGCTGAATCCGTCGGTGTTTTCCAGTAGCATCGAACCGATAGTAGCAGATGATTGGCTCCGCAAGACAGCAAGGGAGTTGACCACGGCAGGATGCACAGATGCAGAAAAGGTGAAGTTTGCCGCACATCAACTTGAAGGACCCGCAGCATCATGGTGGGAGAATTTCACAGCCACTTTCCCTGTCGACACTGTCACATGGGACCAGTTCCAGCAGGCTTTCCGTACTGCCCATGTTTCAGCAGGAGCTATGGCCATGAAGAAGCGAGAGTTTCGCAACTTGCGCCAAGGAGGACGGACAGTTGGCCAGTATGTGGAGGATTTTACTAAGCTAGCACGTTATGCCCCAGATGACGTTGCTACAGATGCAGCTAAGCAGGAGAAGTTTCTGGAAGGACTGAATGATGAGTTGAGCATGCAGTTGATGGTAGCAACCTTCAACAACTACCAGGAGTTGGTAGATCGTGCTCTTATGATTGAAGGGAAGCAGCAGCAGATTGAGAACCGCAAGAGGAAGTATGGACAAGGGAAGTACAATTCTGGAGCTCAGCAGAAGCCACGTTTTACCCCTAGGCCAGGAGGAAATTTTCAGCATACCCATTGAGGAGGTAGCTCGCACAATCACAATGGCACTAAGTATGATAATGGGAATGGAGGAAGCAACGGCCAGAACCGTACGAACCCTTCAACCCCAGCCAAGAGAGACCTGAGCCAAGTCACTTGCTTTAAGTGCCAGAAGACCGGACATTATGCCAATGAATGTCCTGAAGCCCAAAATGGAAATGGCAATGGAAACTCTGGGAAGAAGCCTAACCCTTTCAATAGGGGACAGGTGAACCACGTAAATGTGGAGGAAGTTGAAGCCGAGCCCGATGCAGTAATAGGTAAGTTTTTGGTTAAGTCATTTACTGCACTCGTTCTTTTTGATACTGGTGCATCACATTCATCCATATCAAGGGGATTTGTGGATAAGTATAAACTGCCAACCCAAGCCCTTAGGTCACCCATGTTAGTAACCTCGCCTGGAGCAGAGTATATGGCTAGTCTATTGTGTGATCGGTTACCATTAAAGATTGGTAACTACGTATTTCCCTCAGACCTAATAGTATTGGAATCTCAAGGACTGGATGTGATATTAGGCATGGATTGGTTATCAAAGTATGAAGGGAACATTGAATGTGCCAGTAAGTCAATTTTTCTTACCACCCCAGAAGGGAGAAGGATCAAGTATGTATCCCGGCATGTGCCGAAAAGGACTCAATTAAATTGCTTAACAGGAGTTGTGCAGGAGGAAGTACCAGTGGTGAAAGATTTCCCTGATGTATTTCCATAAGAATTTCCAGGCATGCCACCGGATAGAGATATTGAGTTTTTGATTGAGCTTTTGCCAGGCACAAGGCCAATATCGAAGAGACCATATAGGATGCCCGCAAAGGATTTGGTGGAGATTAAGAAGCAGATCAAGGAGTTACTAGATAAGGGATATATCCGCCCAAGTTCTTCACCTTGGGGATCGCCAGTACTTCTAGTGGAGAAGAAGGATGGATCGTTAAGGATGGTTGTTGATTATCGAGGATTGAATGAAGTAACCATCAATAACAAGTACCCACTACCGATGATCAATGATCTGTTTGATCGATTGCAAGGAGCTAAGATATTTTCCAAGATCGATCTGCGATCAGGGTACCATCAGTTGAAGATTCAAGAACAGGATATACCCAAGATAGCTTTTACCACCAGGTATGGGATGTACGAGTATACCGTTATGTCATTTGGTCTGACTAACGCACCTGCTTATTTTATGAACATGATGAACAAAGTGTTTATGGAGTTTTTGGATAAGTTCATCGTAGTGTTCATTGATGATATCCTGGTTTACTCGAAGAATGAAGAGGAGCATAAGGAGCATTTGCGTTTGGTACTTGGAAAGCTCAGAGAACATCAGTTATATGCCAAGTTTAGCAAATGTGAGTTTTGGTTGAAGGAAGTTGGATTCCTCGGACACGTTATATCTGGAGAAGGTATAGCAGTAGATCCCACCAAGGTTGACACTGTGACAAATTGGGAAGTGTCAACAACAGTTGGAGAGATCCGGAGTTTTCTTGGACTTGCAGGATACTACCGGAGATTCATTGAAAATTTCTCTAAGATTGCAAAACCTATGACGGAGTTGTTGAAGAAGGATACAAAGTTCATATGGATCGAGGAATGTGAGGCCAGTTTCCAGGAGTTGAAGAAACGTTTGGTTACATCACCAGTGTTGATTTTGCCAGATCAGACCAAGGATTATGAGGTGTATTGCGACGCTTCACGTCGAGGACTTGGAGTAGTGCTTATGCAGGAAGGAAGAGTTGTTTCCTATGCCTCACGACAGCTTAAGCCTCATAAGTTGAATTATGCTACGCATGATTTGGAGTTAGCAGCCGTAGTGCATGCATTGAAGACTTGGAGACATTTTCTCATTGGAAATCATTGTGAGGTGTACACGGATCACAAGAGTTTGAAGTATATCTTCACGCAGAAGGAGTTGAATCTCAGGCAAAGGAGATGGTTGGGGCTTATCAAGGATTATGACATGAGATTGCATTATCACCCCGGAAAGGCTAACGTAGTAGCTGACGCATTGAGCCGTAAAAGTCATGTCAACACCTTAATGACGGGAGAGTTACCAAGGGAGTTAGCCAAAAATCTTCATGAGCTATGTTTGGAAATAGTTCTGAGAGGCTATGTAGCCGCATTGGAGATTCAGTCTACTTTGATGGATAAGATCAGAGAAGCCCAGAAGACTGACAAGGAGATTGCTGTTGGGTAACGTAGTAATTTCAAAATTTTCCTACGCACACGCAAGATCATGGTGATGCATAGCAACGAGAGGGGGAGAGTGTGATCTACGTACCCTTGTAGATCGACAACGGAAGCGTTAACTTGGTTGATGTAGTCGTACGTCTCCACGGCCTGATCGATCAAGCACCGAAACTACGGCACCTCCGAGTTCTAGCACATGTTCAGCTCGATGACGATCCCTGGACTCCGATCCACCAAAGTGTCGGGGAAGAGTTCCGTCAGCACGACGGCGTGGTGACGATCTTGATGTACTACCGTCGCCGGGCTTCGCCTAAGCACCGCTACAATATTATCGAGGACTATGGTGGAAGGGGGCACCGCACACGGCTAAGAATATGATCACGTGGATCAACTTGTGTGTCAAGGGGTGCCCCCTGCCCCCGTATATAAAGGATCAAGGGGAGGAGGCCGGCCGGCCCTCTATGGCGCGCCAAGGAGGAGTCCTCCTCCTAGTAGGAGTAGGACTCCTACTAGGAGGGGGAAGGAAGTGGGGAGGGAGAGGGAAAGGGGGGCGCCGCCCCCCCTCTCCTAGTCCAATTTGGACCAAGGGGGGAGGAGGCGCGCGGCCCACCTTTGGCTGCCCCTCTCTCTCTCCACTAAGGCCCATACGGCCCATTACTTCTCCCGAGGGGGTTCCGATAACCCTCCGGCTCTCCGGTTTTCTCCGAAATCACCCGGAACACTTCCGGTGTCCGAATATAGTCGTCCAATATATCAATCTTTATGTCTTGACCATTTCGAGACTCCTCTTCATGTCCGTGATCACATCCAGGACTCCGAACTAACTTCGGTACATCAAAACTCATAAACTCATAGTATAACTGTCATCGAAACCTTAAGCGTGCGGACCCTACGGGTTCGAGAACAATGTAGGCATGACCGAGACACGTCTCCGGTCAATAACCAATAGCGGAACCTGGATGCTCATATTGGCTCCTACATATTCTACGAAGATCTTTATCGGTCAGACCGCATAACAACATACGTCGTTCCCTTTGTCATCGGTATGTTACTTGCCCGAGATTCGATCATCGGTATCTCAATACCTAGTTCAATCTCGTTACCGGCAAGTCTCTTTACTCGTTCTATAATACATCATCCCGCAACTAACTCATTAGTTGCAATCCTTGCAAGGCTTAAGTGATGTGCATTACCGAGAGGGCCCAGAGATACCTCTCTGACAATCGGAGTGACAAATCCTAATCTCGAAATACGCCAACCCAACATGTACCTTTGGAGACACCTGTAGAGCTCCTTTATAATCACCCAGTTATGTTGTGACGTTTGGTAGCACACAAAGTGTTCCTCTGGCAAACGGGAGTTGCATAATCTCATAGTCATAGGAACATGTATAAGTCATGAAGAAAGCAATAGCAACATACTAAACGATCGGGTGCTAAGCTAATGGAATGGGTCATGTCAATCAGATCATTCAACTAATGATGTGATCCCGTTAATCAAATAACAACTCTTTGTCCATGGTTAGGAAACATAACCATCTTTGATTAACGAGCTAATCAAGTAGAGGCATACTAGTGACACTCTGTTTGTCTATGTATTCACACATGTATTATGTTTCCGGTTAATACAATTCTAGCATGAATAATAAACTTTTATCATGATATAAGGAAATAAATAATAACTTTATTATTGCCTCTAGGGCATATTTCCTTCAGTCTCCCACTTGCACTAGAGTCAATAATCTAGATTACATGGTAATGATTCTAACACCCATGGAGCCTTGGTGCTGATCATGTTTTGCTCGTGGAAGAGGCTTAGTCAACGGGTATGCAACATTCAGATCCGTGTGTATCTTGCAAATCTCTATGTCTCCCACCTGGACTAGATCCCGGATGGAATTGAAGCATCTCTTGATGTGCTTGGTTCTCTTGTGAAATCTGGATTCCTTCGCCAAGGCAATTGCACCAGTATTGTCACAAAAGATTTTCATTCGACCCGATACACTAGGTATGACACCTAGATCGGATATGAACTCCTTCATCCAGACTCCTTCATTTGCTGCTTCCGAAGCAGCTATGTATTCCGCTTCACACGTAGATCCCGCCACGACGCTTTGTTTAGAACTGCACCAACTGACAGCTCCACCATTTAATGTAAACACGTATCCGGTTTGCGATTTAGAATCGTCTGGATCAGTGTCAAAGCTTGCATCAACGTAACCGTTTACGATGAGCTCTTTGTCACCTCCATATACGAGAAACATATCCTTAGTCCTTTTCAGGTACTTCAGGATGTTCTTGACCGCTGTCCAGTGATCCACTCCTGGATTACTTTGGTACCTCCTTGCTAGACTTATAGCAAGGCACACATCAGGTCTGGTACACAGCATTGCATACATGATAGAGCCTATGGCTGAAGCATAGGGAACATCTTTCATTTTCTCTCTATCTTCTGCAGTGGACGGGCATTGAGTCTGACTCAACTTCACACCTTGTAACACAGGCAAGAACCCTTTCTTTGCTTGATCCATTTTGAACTTCTTCAAAATCTTGTCAAGGTATGTGCTTTGTGAAAGTCCAATTAAACGTCTTGATCTATCTCTATAGATCTTTATGCCTAATATGTAAGCAGCTTCACCGAGGTCTTTCATTGAAAAACTCTTATTCAAGTATCCCTTTATGCTATCCAGAAATTCTATATCATTTCCGATCAGTAATATGTCATCCACATATAATATCAGAAATGCTACAGAGCTCCCACTCACTTTCTTGTAAATACAGGCTTCTCCAAAAGTCTGTGTAAAACCAAATGCTTTGATCACACTATCAAAGCGTTTATTCCAACTCCGAGAGGCTTGCACCAGTCCATAAATGGATTGCTAGAGCTTGCACACTTTGTTAGCTCCCTTTGGATCGACAAAACCTTCCGGTTGCATCATATACAACTCTTCTTCCAGAAATCCATTCAGGAATGCAGTTTTGACATCCATCTACCAAATTTCATAGTCATAAAATGCGGCAATTGCTAACATGATTCGGACAGACTTAAGCATCGCTACGGGTGAGAAGGTCTCATCGTAGTCAACCCCTTGAACTTGCCGAAACCCTTTTGCGACAAGTCGAGCTTTGTAGACAGTAATATTACCGTCGGCGTCAGTCTTCTTCTTGAAGATCCATTTATTCTCAATTGCTTGCTGATCATTGGGCAAGTCAACCAAAGTCCACAGTTTGTTCTCATACATGGATCCCATCTCAGATTTCATGGCTTCAAGCCATTTTGCGGAATCTAGGCTCACCATCGCTTCTTCATAGTTCGTAGGTTCATCATGATCTAGTAGCATGACTTCCAGAACTGGATTACCGTACCACTCTGGTGCGGATCTCACTCTGGTTGATCTACGAGGTTCAGTAGTATCTTGTTCTGAAGTTTCATGATCATTATCATTAGCTTCCTCACTAATTGGTGTAGGTGTCACAGAAACAGTTTTCTGTGATGCACTACTTTCCAATAAGGGAGCAGGTACAGTTACCTCGTCAAGTTCTACTTTCCTCCCACTCACTTCTTTCGAGAGAAACTCCTTCTCTAGAAAGTTTCCGAACTTAGCAAGAAAAGTCTTGCCTTCGGATCTGTGATAGAAGGTGTATCCAATAGTCTCCTTTGGATATCCTATGAAGACACATTTCTCCGATTTGGGTTCGAGCTTATCAGGTTGAAGCTTTTCACATAAGCATCGCAGCCCCAAACTTTCAGAAACGACAACTTTGGTTTCTTGTCAAACCATAGTTCATAAGGCATCGTCTCAACGGATTTTGATGGTGCCCTATTTAACGTGAATGCGGCCGTCTCCAAAGCATAACCCCAAAACGATAGCGGTAAATCAGTAAGAGACATCATAGATCGCACCATATCTAGTAAAGTACGATTACGACGTTCGGACACACCATTACGCTGTGGTGTTCCGGGTGGCGTGAGTTGCGAAACTATTCCGCATTGTTTCAAATGTACACCAAACTCGTAACTCAAATATTCTCCTCCACGATCAGATCGTAGAAACTTTATTTTCTTGTTACGATGATTTTCAACTTCACTCTGAAATTCTTTGAACTTTTCAAACGTTTCAGACTTATGTTTCATTAAGTAGATATACCCATATCTGCTTAAGTCATCTGTGAAGGTGAGAAAATAACGATATCTGCTACGAGCCTCAATATTCATCGGACCACATACATCTGTATGTATGATTTCTAACAAATCTGTTGCTCTCTCCATAGTACCGGAGAACGGTGTTTTAGTCATCTTGCCCATGAGGCACGGTTCACAAGTACCAAGTGATTCATAATCAAGTGGTTCCAAAAGTCCATCAGTATGGAGTTTCTTCATGCGCTTTACACCGATATGACCTAAACGGCAGTGCCACAAATAAGTTGCACTATCATTATCAACTCTGCATCTTTTGGCTTCAACATTATGAATATGTGTGTTACTACTATCGAGATTCAATAAGAATAGACCACTCTTCAAGGGTGCATGACCATAAAAGATATTACTCATATAAATAGAACAACCATTATTCTCTGATTTAAATGAATAACCGTCTCGCATCAAACAAGATCCAGATATAATGTTCATGCTTAACGCTGGCACCAAATAACAATTATTTAGGTCTAATATTAATCCCGAAGGTAGATGTAGAGGTAGCGTGCCGACCGCGATCACATCGACTTCGGAACCGTTTCCCACGCGCATCGTCACCTCGTCCTTAGCCAATCTTCGCTTAATTCGTAGTCCCTGTTTCGAGTTGCAAATATTAGCAACAGAACTAGTATCAAATACCCAGGTGCTACTGCGAGCATTAGTAAGGTACACATCAATAACATGTATATCACATATACCTTTGTTCACCTTGCCATCCTTCTTATCCGCCAAATACTTGGGGCAGTTCCGCTTCCAGTGACCAGTCTGCTTGCAGTAGAAGCACTCAGTTTCAGGCTTAGGTCCAGACTTGGGTTTCTTCTTTTGAGCAGCAACTTGCTTGCTGTTCTTCTTGAAGTTCCCCTTCTTCTTCCCTTTGCCCTTTTTCTTGAAACTAGTGGTCTTGTTGACCATCAACACTTGATGCTCCTTTTTGATTTCTACTTCCGCAGCTTTCAGCATTGCGAAGAGCTCGGGAATAGTCTTATTCATCCCTTGCATATTATAGTTCATTACGAAGCTCTTGTAGCTTGGTGGCAGTGATTGGAGAATTCTGTCAATGACGCAATCATCTGGAAGATTAACTCCCATTTGAATCAAGTGATTATTATACCCAGACATTTTGAGTATATGCTCACTGACAGAACTGTTCTCCTCCATCTTGCAGCTATAGAACTTATTGGAGACTTCATATCTCTCAATCTGGGCATTTGCTTGAAATATTAACTTCAACTCCTGGAACATCTCATATGCTCCATGACGTTCAAAACGTCGTTGAAGTCCCGGTTCTAAGCCGTAAAGCATGGCACACTGAACTATCGAGTAGTCATCAGCTTTGCTCTGCCAGACGTTCACAACATCTGGTGTTGCTCCAGCAGCAGGCCTGGCACCCAGCGGTGCTTCCAGGACGTAATTCTTCTGTACAGCAATGAGGATAATCCTCAAGTTACGGACCCAGTCCGTGTAATTGCTACCATCATCTTTCAACTTTGCTTTCTCAAGGAACGCATTAAAATTCAACGGAACAATAGCACGGGCCATTTATCTACAATCATACATAAACAAGCAAGATACTATCAGGTACTAAGTTCATGATAAATTTAGGTTCAATTAATCATATTACTTAAAGAACTCCCACTTAGATAGACAACCCTCTAATCCTCTAAGTGATTACGTGATCCAAATCAACTAAACCATGTCCGATCATCACGTGAGATGGAGTAGTTTCATTGGTGAACATCACTATGTTGATCATATCTACTATATGATTCACGCTCGACCTTTCGGTCTCCGTGTTCTGAGGCCATATCTGTATATGCTTGGCTCGTCAAGTATAACCTGAGTATTCCGCGTGTGCAACTGTTTTGCACCCGTTGTATTTGAATGTAGAGCCTATCACACCCGATCATCACGTGGTGTCTCAGCACGAAGAACTTTCGCAATGGTGCATACTCAGGGAGAACACTTCTTGATAATTTAGTGAGAGATCATCTTATAATGCTACCGTCAATCAAAGCAAGATAAGATGCATAAAAGATAAACATCACATGCAATCAATATAAGTGATATGATATGGCCATCATCATCTTGTGCTTGTGATCTCCATCTCCGAAGCACCGTCGTGATCACCATCGTCACCGACGCGACACCTTGATCTCCATCGTAGCATCGTTGTCGTCTCGCCAATCTTATGCTTCCACGACTATCGCTACCGTTTAGTGATAAAGTAAAGCATTACAGCGCGATTGCATTGCATACAATAAAGCGACAACCATATGGCTCCTGCCAGTTGTCGATAACTTGGTTACAAAACATGATCATCTCATAAAATAAAATTTAGCATCATGTCTTGACCATATCACATCACAACATGCCCTGCAAAAACAAGTTAGACGTCCTCTACTTTGTTGTTGCAAGTTTTACGTGGCTGCTACGGGCTTAAGCAAGAACCAATCTTACCTATGCATCAAAACCACAATGATAGTCTGTCAAGTTGGTGCTGTTTTAACCTTCGCAAGGACCGGGCGTAGCCACACTCGGTTCAACTAAAGTTGGAGAAACTGTCACCCGCAAGCCACCTATGTGCAAAGCACGTCGGGAGAACCGGTCTCGCATGAGCGTACGCGTAATGTCGGTCCGGGCCGCTTCATCCAACAATACCGCCGAACCAAAGTATGACATGCTGGTAAGCAGTATGACTTATATCGCCCACAACTCACTTGTGTTCTACTCATGCATATAACATCAACATATAAAACCTAGGCTCGGATGCAACTATTGGGTAACGTAGTAATTTCAAAATTTTCCTACGCACACGCAAGATCATGGTGATGCATAGCAACGAGAGGGGGAGAGTGTGATCTACGTACCCTTGTAGATCGACAACGGAAGCGTTAACTTGGTTGATGTAGTTGTACGTCTCCACGGCCCGACCGATCAAGCACCGAAACTACGGCACCTCCGAGTTCTAGCACACGTTCAGCTCGATGACGATCCCCGGACTCTGAGCCAGCAAAGTGTCGGGGAAGAGTTCTGTCAGCACGACGGCGTGGTGACGATCTTGATGTACTACCGTCGCAGGGCTTCGCCTAAGCACCGCTACAATATTATCGAGGACTATGGTGGAAGGGGGCACCGCACACGGCTAAGAATATGATCACGTGGATCAACTTGTGTGTCAAGGGGTGCCCCCTGCCCCCGTATATAAAGGATCAAGGGGAGGAGGCCGGCCGGCCCTCTATGGCGCGCCAAGGAGGAGTCCTCCTCCTAGTAGGAGTAGGACTCCTACTAGGAGGGGGAAGGAAGTGGGGAGGGAGAGGGAAAGGGGGGCGCCGCCCCCCCTCTCCTAGTCCAATTCGGACCAAGGGGGGAGGAGGCGCGCGGCCCACCTTTGGCTGCCCCTCTCTCTCTCCACTAAGGCCCATATGGCCCATTACTTCTCCCGGGGGGATTCCGGTAACCCTTCGGCTCTCCAGTTTTCTCCGAAATCACCCGGAACACTTCCGGTGTCCGAACATAGCCGTCCAATATATCAATCTTTATGTCTCGACCATTTCGAGACTCCTCGTCATGTCCGTGATCACATCCGGGACTCCGAACTAACTTCGGTACATCAAAACTCATAAACTCATAATACAACTATCATCGAAACCTTAAGCGTGCGGACCCTACGGGTTCGAGAACAATGTAGACATGACCGAGACACGTCTCCGGTCAATAACCAATAGCGGAACCTGGATGCTCATATTGGCTCCTACATATTCTACGAAGATCTTTATCGGTCAGACCGCATAACAACATACGTCGTTCCCTTTGTCATCGGTATGTTACTTGCCCGAGATTCGATCGTCGGTATCTCAATACCTAGTTCAATCTCGTTACCGGCAAGTCTCTTTACTCGTTCTATAATACATCATCCCGCAACTAACTCATTAGTTGCAATGCTTGCAAGGCTTAAGTGATGTGCATTACCGAGAGGGCCCAGAGATACCTCTCCGATAATCGGAGTGACAAATCCTAATCTCGAAATACGCTAACCCAACATGTACCTTTGGAGACACCTGTAGAGCTCCTTTATAATCACCCAGTTACGTTGTGACGTTTGGTAGCACACAAAGTGTTCCTCTGGTAAACGGGAGTTGGATAATCTCATAGTCATAGGAACATGTATAAGTCATGAAGAAAGCAATAGCAACATACTAAACGATCGGGTGCTAAGCTAATGGAATGGGTCATGTCAATCAGATCATTCAACTAATGATGTGATCCCGTTAATCAAATAACAACTCTTTGTCCATGGTTAGGAAACATAACCATCTTTGATTAACGAGCTAGTCAAGTAGAGGCATACTAGTGACACTCTGTTTGTCTATGTATTCACACATGTATTATGTTTCCGGTTAATACAATTCTAGCATGAATAATAAACTTTTATCATGATATAAGGAAATAAATAATAACTTTATTATTGCCTCTAGGGCATATTTCCTTCAATTGCCTCTATTAAAGAGAAAATGAGCAAAGGAAAAGCTAAAGGATTTCGTGAGGATGAGCATGATACCTTATGTTTGAAGACCGCGTTTATGTGCCTAATGATTCGGAGATCAGGAAGTTAATTCTGCAAGAGGCCCATGATTCACCCTATTCGATTCACCCAGGAAATACCAAGATGTACCTGGATTTGAAGGATATTTTCTGGTGGACCGGAATGAAGAAGGGTATTGCAGAGTATGTAGCAGTTTGTGATGTATGTCAGAGAGTAAAGGCAGAGCATCAGAAGCCAGCAGGATTTCTACAGCCATTGCCGATACCCGAATGGAAGTGGGATAAGTTAGGCATGGATTTTATTACGGGTTTACCCAGACTCGTTCAGGCTATGACTCGACTTGGGTTGTAGTCAATCGTTTGACAAAGGTAGCTCATTTCATTCCAGTAGAGACTACCTATACCAGTGCAAAGTTGGCAAAGATATACATGACCAGGATCGTATGTCTGCATGGAGTTCCAAGGAGCATTATGTCAGATAGAGGGACCCAGTTTACCTCAAAGTTCTGGAATCAGTTGCACGAAACTTTGGGTACTAGGCTGGAGTTCAGTACAGCTTTTCATCCGCAGACAGATGGACAGACCGAGAGAGTCAATCAGATTTTGGAGGACATGCTGAGAGCTTGTGTGCTAGATTACGGATCTAGTTGGGACGAGAATTTGCCATACGCAGAGTTCTCCTATAATAATAGCTATCAATCCAGTTTGAAGATGGCCCCTTTCGAAGCTTTGTACGGACGGAGGTGCAGGACCCCGTTGTCCTGGGATGAAGTTGGAGACCGTCAGTTGTTTGGACCGGATCTGATTAAGGAGTCTGAACAAAAAGTAAAATTGATTCGTGATAGGCTCAAGGTAGCCCAGTCCATACAGAAGAGCTACGCAGATTCAAAACGCAAGGAGACAGTTTACGAAGTCAGAGACCGAGTTTACCTTCGAGTATCTCCCCTTCGAGGAGTTAAGCGCTTTGGAGTTAAGGGAAAATTAGTGACATGTTTTGTAGGACCATACAAAGTTTTGGAGCGTATGGGAGAAGTAGCCTACAAGTTGGAATTGCCCGAAGGATTCTCAGGAGTTCACGACGTGTTCCATGTTTCCCAGTTGAAGAAGTGCCACGTAGAGATGGCTGATATACCGCTGAGAGATACAGTGCCGCTGGAAGCGATTCAGTTGGACAGTGATTTGACCTATGAGGAGAAACCAGTCAAGATTCTTGAGTATGCCAGCCGAGTCACCCACAGCAAAGTTATCAAGTTTTTCAAAGTTCAGTGGAGCCACCACACGGAAGATGAAGCCACCTGGGAACGAGAGGAAGATTTGCTGAAGGACCACCCTCACCTATTTTCTAGCCAACCCGAATCTCGAGGGCGAGATTCATCTTAAGGGGGGTAGGTTTGTAACATCCCAAATTTTCTATTTGGAATGTTATACTCTAGATCATCATTGCATATCATATTTCATCGCATTTTGGTTGATCCTAGAAATTCTACGCAACTCAAGGACCCTCGGAGAGAGTTGGGGATTTCTTTATTTTCATATTTGAGTTTTCTCAAATTTGGAAAATAGGATCATTTGATTTTATTTATTTCATCTTCAATTATTTCTATTATAAAAATTATGAGAGAGGGAATAAAATGACTTTCCCAAAATAAAGATATATTGAGGGTTTAATAAAAAAATCAAATAAGATTTTATTTTTTGGTTTTATTTGCTATTTTATTTGAATTTAGGAAAAATTGCACGTTTTCAAAAATTTCATTTAGAGCCAAGAAAATGTTCATCCTGTTCTAAATATTTTATTTAGACGGAGAAAATTTGTTTTGGCATTTTTAGTTTTTTATTTATTTTTCAAGAATTTTTTTTAGTTGCAGCGATATTGTTTAAAAAAAACAGACCCCGCGCCCGACTGGGCCAAGGGCCCAGCCGAGCAGGCCGGCCCAGCCGCCCGCTGCCGCCTCTCGCCGGGTCAGGACAGGAGTCCCGACCAGCGCCGCCGCCGCCCGAGTCCGGGGAGGACTCCGCCTCCCGAGGCCGACCCCTCCCCCAAGTTGCCCCTCCCCGCCCCCTTTATAACCGCCGCCCCCCCCTCCCTGCAGCCCACACCGCCGCCGCCTCCCCACGCCTCCAGCGACGCCGCCGCACGCCGCCCGCGCCGCCTGCCGCAACCGCCGCCCCGCGCCGCTTGCCGCCCCTGCCGCCGCCCGGAGCCATCGCCCCGCGTCACCCGCCACCCGCCGGAGCCCCGCCGGAGCCCCGAGCCGAGGTAGCCGCCGCCTGGTTTTTGAGAAAAGCCGATTCGGTTTTTTTTAAACCCTAGTTTTCGTTTTCTTTTAAATAGATCGGTTTTTCTCCGGTTTATTTATTTAGCGAGCATTCGCTCGTCCGTTCGTTTCAACGAACGCATTCATCATTTAGTTCCTGTTAATGAACGTTCATTCGTTAACCTGTTCATCGTTTTTCTTTTTCTCGGATTAAACCCGCGGTTTTTCTGACCGCGATTTCTGATCCGATGTTCGTTTTAGTTTAACTTTTCGCTCGTTTGTCGGAATCAGGCGATTCAAGCGCCTGGAGTTTCGTCTCGAAACCCTCTTTCCGTTTAACCAACGCAAACAAGTTTTTGCCTCAGTAAAATTTTCCCTAGTTTCAGATTAGTAAACGAAGCTTATTTCTTTCGTCGTTTGTCTTTCTTTGCTTCGTTCGGTTTGATTCTTTTTGCCAACCGGAGTTCTTAAGTTGAACTTTTTGGTTAAATCTCTTATTCGAGTTTTACCTGTGCATTAGTTGAGTACTTATTGTATGCTTGTTTGTTTGCGATAGAGTACCCGGAGTGTGCCGCTTGCTACTTCGAATCGCTAGGTTTGACAGATCATCAGCAAGGCAAGTAACACTTTGATCATACTTCCTATTACCCAGTTTTTATTGCATTAGATCAATCCTCACACTTTGCATTGACTAGGATCTAATTAAATTGTGGGTTTGGGAAGTAGATGAGGTAGTACCTATTACATGTTATTATCAAACCTTTGGGAGTTACTTCTATGTTTGCTTATTATGCTATGCTATGCTAGTAGACGTGGATTGGGTGAGTGAAATCCATGACAGATGTGAGATTGTTAATCAATGGTTTATCTAAGGTGGCAACTTAAATAAACATCTGGGTGGATTGAGGCACCTGGGTATTCCAGCGATTGCATGTTTTTCTTCGGATCGCCACCCAGGCTCAAAGGGATCATGAGATTATTCATGCTAGAAACTTCCGTGTGCAGCCACAAGCTACTATGGGCTCTAGCATAGTTGACTAAGTCGTGCGAACTCTTACAGTGGTAGACTAGCAGATGTAGGGGATATAGGTGGTACGGTCTACCCGTTCGTAAGGTGCTAGCGCTTCTGAAAGACTATGTCTCGGTCATCCGATTCCCAAACACCCTGTAGTGCGGGAAATCTAACGGAGGAGATCGAGTCTTGTGGGGAAAAGTGCACAAACCTCTGCAGAGTGTATAAACTAATCATGGTTAGCCGTGTCCCCTGTTAGGGACATCTTGAGTATCTAGTACTTGGATTATCATGTGAATCTCATCATGTTACTTTAAAATTAATTTTTGTTGGGTTTAATGATGTTGCTTAATTGGGATTGAGAGCGTGTCTACACTCTCAATGTTTAACAACCACCATGATAGTTCAATAAAATTAATTCCTTTGTAGTAGGGAAAAATTGGCTTTACGCAAAACTGTAACCATAGAGCTTTCCACCAGCCAAATATGCATATAGAATAGCCTTATTCTTTTATTGCTCTCTATGTGTTACATTGCCAGCATATTCCATGTGCTGACCCGTTTCGGGCTGCAACGTTAATGTTGCAGACTTTTCAGATGACGAGTAAGGTGCTTTTAGGTCATGGTTCTATACTCAGTGATGCCGTTGGAGTTGATGGACTCACTTATCTTCCAAGCCTTCCGCTGTTATCGTTATTAGCTGGCCTTAAGCCATATTTATTGTAACAAGTTCTCTTTTGAGACTCTCGATGTAATAAGTGTGTGATTGCTACTCTGTTATAAATCCTTCAAGTACTGTGTGGTGTCAGCATTACTGATCCAGGGATGACACCTGAGCACAAAGATTGGACCGTTTGAGGTCTGGTCGCTACAATTCACCATCAACACTTGATGTTCCTTTTTGATTTCCACCTCCACTAATTTCAGCATTGAATATAACTCAGGAATGGACTTCTCCATCCCTTGCATATTGTTGTTCATCACAAAGCTCTTGTAGCTAGGTTGAAGCGACTGGAGGATCCTGTCAATGACCGAGTCATCTGGAAGATTAACACCCAGCTGAGACAAGCGGTTGTGCAACCTAGACATTTTGAGTATATGCTCGCTGACAGAACTATTTTCCTCCATCTTACAACTATAGAACTTGTCGGAGACTTCATATCTCTCGACCCGGGCCTGAGCTTGGAAAACTATTTTCAGCTCTTGGAACATCTCATATGCTTCATGTTGCTCAAAACGCTTTTGGAGCCTCGGCTCTAAGCTGTAAAGCATGCCGCACTGAACCAGGGAGTAATCATCACTACGCGACTGCCAGGCGTTCATAACGTCTTGAGTTGCTGGTAAAATGGGTGCGTCACCTAGCGGTGCTTCAAGGACATATGCTTTCTTGGTAGCCATGAGGATGATCCTCAAGTTATGGACCCAGTCCGTATAGTTGCTACCATCATCTTTCAGCTTGGTTTTCTCTAGGAACGCATTGAAGTTGAGGGCAACATTGGCGTGGGCCATTTGATCTACAAGACATATTGTAAAGATATTTTATACTAAGTTCATGATAATTAAGTTCATCTAATCAAATTATTTAATGAACTCCCACTTAGATAGAAATCCCTCTAGTCATCTAAGTGATACTTGATCCGAATCGACTAGGCCGTGTCTGATCATCATGTCAGACAGACTAGTCATCAACGGTGAACATCTCCATGTTGATCGCATCTACTATATGACTCATGTTCGACCTTTCGGTCTCTCGTGTTCCGAGGCCATGTCTGTACATGCTAGGCTAGTCAAGTCAACCTAAGTGTTTCGCATGTGTAAATTTGGCTTACACCCGTTGTATGCGAACGTTAGAATCTATCACACCCGGTCATCATGTGGTGCTTCGAAACAACAAACCTTCGCAACGGTGCATAGTTAGGGGGAACACATCTCTTGAAATTTTAGTGAGGGATCATCTTATTTATGTTACCGTCGTTCTAAGCAAATAAGATGTAAACATGACAAACATCACATGCAAATCATAAAGTGACATGATATGGCCAATATCATCTTGCGCCTTTGATCTCCATCTTCGAGGTGCGGCATGATCACCTTCGTAACCGGCATAACACCATGATCTCCATCATCGTGTCTTCATGAAGTTGTCTCGCCAACTATTACTTCTACTACTATGGCTAACAGTTAGAAATAAAGTAAAGTAATTACATGGCGTTTACATTGACTCGCAGGTCATACAATAAATTAAGACAACTCCTATGGCTCCTATCGGTTGTCATACTCATCGACATGCAAGTCGTGATTCCTATTACAAGAACATGATCAATCTCATACATCACATATATCATTCATCACATCCTTTTGGCCATATCACATCACATAGCATACCCTGCAAAAACAAGTTAGACGTCCTCTAATTGTTGTTGCATGTTTTACATGGCTGCTATGGGTTTCTAGCAAGAACGTTTCTTACCTACGCAAAAGCCACAACGGTGATATGCCAATTGCTATTTACCCTTCATAAGGACCCTCTTCATTGAATTTGATCCGACTAAAGTGGGAGAGACAGACACCCGCTAGCCACCTTATGCATCAAGTGCATGTTAGTCGATGGAACTAGTCTCACGTAAGCGTACGTGTAAGGTCGGTCCGGGCCGCTTCATCCCACAATGCCGCCGAATCAAGATAAGACTAGTAACGGTAAGCAAACTGAACAAATCATCGCCCACAACTATGTTGTTTTCTACTCGTGCATAGAATCTATGCATAGACCTAGCTCATGATGCCACTGTTGGGGATCGTAGTAATAATTCAAAAAAAATCCTATGTGTCACCAAGATCAATCTAGGATATGGTAGCAATGACAGAGAGGGAGTGCATCTTCATACCCTTGAATATCTCTAAGCGGAAATGTTACAAGAACGCGGTCGATGGAGTCGTACTCGCGGCGATTCAAATTGTGGAAGATCCGATCCAAGTGCCGAACGGCCGGCGCCTCCGCGTTCAACACACGTACAGCCCGGGGACGTCTCCTCCTTATTGATCCAGCAAGGGGAGAGGAGAAGTTGTGGGAGAACTCCGGCAGCATGATGGCGTGGTGGTGGTGGAGCTCGTGGTTCTCCGGCAGGGCTTCGCCAAGCACTACGGAGGAGGAGGAGGTGTTGGAGGAGGGAGGGGCTGCGCTAGGAAAGGGTTGCGGCTGCCCTCCCCCCCCCCCCCCCCCCTTTTTTTGGGGGGAGGGGGGGAGGGGGGGGGCCCCCCTAGATTCATCTAGAGGGGGTGCGGCGGCCAGGAGGGGGACTTGTCCCCCAAGCAAGGTGGGAGGCACCCCCTCCCCCTAGAGTTTCCAACCCTAGGCGCCTTGGGCCCTTGGGAGGGCTCACCAGCCCACTAGGGGGCTGGTTCCCTCCCAAATTCAGCCCATTAAGTTCCCCCGGGGCAGGTGGCCCCACCCGGTGGACCCCCGGACACCTTTCGGTGGTCCCGGTACAATACCGATAACCCCCGAAACTATTCCGGCGACTGAAACTGGACTTCCCATATATAAATCTTCACCTCCGGACCATTCCGGAACTCCTCGTGACGTCCGGGATCTCATCCGGGACTCCGAACAATCTTCGATAACCACATACAATTTCCCATAGCAACTCTAGCATCACCGAACCTTAAGTGTGTAGACCCTACGGGTTCGGGAACCATGCAGACATGACCAAGACATCTCTTCAGCCAATAACCAAGAGCGGGATCTGGATTGGCTCCCACATGTTCCACGATGATCTCATCGGATGAACCATGATGCCGGGGATTCAATCAATCCCGGCGTATATACAATTCCCTTTGTCCATCGGTATGTTACTTGCCCGAGATTCCATCGTCGATATCCCCATACCTCGTTCAATCTCATTACCGGCAAGTCTCTTTACTCATTCCATAACACATGATCCCATGGCTAACTCCTTAGTCACATTGAGCTCGTTATAATGATGCATTACCGAGTGGGCCCAGAGATACCTCTCCGTCATACGGAGTGACAAATCCCAGTCTCGATTCGTGCCAACCCAACAGACACTTTCAGAGATACCTATAGTGCACCTTTATAGTCACCCAGTTACGTTGTGACGTTTGATACACCCAAAGCACTCCTATGGTATCCGGGAGTTGCACAATCTCATGGTCTAAGGAAATGGTACTTGACATTGGAAAAGCTCTAGCAAATGAACTACACGATCTTATGCTATTCTTAGGATTGGGTCTTGTCCATCACACCATTCTCCCAATGATGTGATCTCATTATCAACGACATCCAATGTCCATGGTCAGGAAACCACAACCATCTATTGATCAACAAGCTAGTCAACTAGAGGCTTACTAGGAACATATTACGGTCTATGTATTCACACATGTATTATGGTTTCTGGTTAATACAATTATAGCATGAACAATAGACAATTATCATGAACAAGGAAATATAATAATAACCACTTTATTATTGCCTCTAGGGCATATTTCCAACAATTTTGAACCCTCCACCGCCTTCCATCAAGTGCTCATGGATCGGTTCACACGCCCGAATTCCCTTAAACTGGAAGCTAACCTGGATGACGTTTGCGGGGGTTCGGACAGCCGCCAGGGCAGACTCCCACACCCCAGGCCCACACAGAAAACCCACCCGGAGGTTGGAGGTATGGAGAGTTAGCGCCATAGGTGATTCGCTCGGTACCAAGATGTGCTCGATAGATTGCAGTATAATACTAGTATGAAGCTAGAGTAAGGGAGGAGCAAGGAGTGCTCTACTCCCATTTTGTAGTTGTGTGACCTAAAAAAATATAGGATCCAGAGACTTTGCGGGAGGTGATGACACGTCAGCCAACCAATCTAAGACCACAAGAAGAGAAAGGGCAAGTCTATCACTCCTACGAGGGTAGTAGACATGAGGTGCTCCCAAGCCGGCGATGAAACCAACAAGTCATAATAACCTCGTGCAGGATGAGTTGACCATCATGTCGCCAACCCATCTAACAATGTCAGGATGTTAGGGCTCGGTCGCCCACAATGTCAGGATGTGTTGTAATAGCATATTAGCATGCAGGCATAGAAAACATCAACACCGAGCATATTTTT
The DNA here is from genome assembly GCF_003073215.2 of Triticum urartu. Classification (NCBI taxonomy): domain Eukaryota; kingdom Viridiplantae; phylum Streptophyta; class Magnoliopsida; order Poales; family Poaceae; genus Triticum; species Triticum urartu. The sequence continues at coordinate 508,404,039 of NC_053025.1, forward strand.
CAAACAAAGTATTCAGGAATTTGAAGTACCTAAAGTGCTAGCTCGCCCAATAACATGATAAACTGAACCACTCCTTAGAAAGTGGTTACATCACCCATGGTTTGCTCACAGAGCTAACTCAACTAGCTAGTATAACCCGCAAGACAATCTTGATCGTATCACGATGTACGTTCATATTTTGGTGAGAGCCGTTCTCTGGTTTCTTCAGGGTTTTTTTCTCTTTCTCCTTTCTCTTTGTTTGTTTCTTCAATTTCCACCGATTTTCTTCAAAAAAATTCATACACATTTAACATTTTCTAAATACATGATTAATATTTTTTTAATATATTTCCAAATATAAATGGTTGGACCATTCTGCTAACCCTACACAAGTAGAATCTATGTGCACCGGGCTGGCCTTTATGATTAATATTTTTTTCAAGTATATGTTTGATGTCTACTTATTTTTGTAGACATTGTAAATTTATTATCTACATATAAAGCATTTATATATATACTTGACATTTATTATCTACTTTGTACATATATATATAGTAGCACTATTTAATCCTGGGGTTAGAATAGCTATTCGGATCACGGTTGGCCCTATAAGTGAGTGACCTCATGTTCCTGAACTCTCTGAACCGCTCCCACCAGGGTCGTCTAGAAAAAAAGGCAACGAGCCCACGAGCCCATGACGAGGAACCGCACCACCTCTCCCCGATCTCCACGCTCGCCCCGAACCTCCCCGCCACCGGTGCCGCGCCCTACCGCGAACGCCCCACCACTCCCGCACTGGCCGGTACCCCGCCGCCGCCCCCGTCGACGGGATCGACCGCTGGAACGTCCTCAATAGCGACGGGATCGACCACCTCCCGACCGCATTCCCTTCCGGCGACCGCCTCCGCCCCCCCCCCTCGCGTTCCTCTTTGGTAGGATACTGCGCGCCCTGCCCTTCCTCCGGCCACCCACCCCAACCTCCGGCCAACTCCATTACCGTCATCGCGCGCCGTCCTACAACCGCGGTCGGTTCTGCTTCCCTGCATGCTCCTGTCCCGACGGTTGCTGCTCCTTCCGACGGAGTCACTTGCAATGTTGCTCGGGCGTGGTGGGAGAAGACCTTTTGAGGATGAATGCCGAGGCATCCTGCCGCTGCATCGTAACCTGGACTGCTCCAAGGCCAACATCCTCCCCGTGCGCTCCAGGCACCTCTGCGGCCGGTCAAGTTCTTACAAGGGGCGGATGTGGCCACATGCTCCTTTTTGTAGTTGCTCCTACAGACCGCAGTACCTACTAGTCATCTCCACTTAGCCAATTTTTGTAGTTTCCCTCTATCTCTCGTTGCTACAGGTAGCAGAAGGTGCATCTCTATCAACACAACTATGTTCTCTTTGAAGTTCATCGATGACTGGTTTGACAATCCAGAACTCAGTTTTGACGATATACAACTTCCAATTGGCCTCAGCGTCTCCTTCAACGGCGCCATTGCTTCTGAGTTAGCTCTTGCTCAGAAAATTGTTGAGCTGAAGCACAAGATTGATTTTGAAAAGGCTCGGTTCAAGAAGCATATGGCCAGGCTCAGTGTGAAGGATGTGCAGAACTTCAAGATCATGCTACACGAGCTCAAGGAAGCATTTCTCAAGAAACGTGATGAAGCCCAAGGTTCTCGTGAGCGCATGAAGAATCTTGCTGCCAAATGTGTTCAAGGCTACAATGAAGCTGAAAAGCGCAAGGCCTTGGGGAGACCAGGCATCGGCCCCAGAGTGGCTGCCAAGAAGAAGAAGAAGCCAGCTGTGGCAGAACCAGAAGCATCAAGGTAGGAAGAACCTCGCATTGTCTTCCCAGCCAGTATGACGGGCTCGAAGCCTAAGGTCCCCACAGTGCCTTCAGAATTCAAGAAAACTAGAGCAGCTGAAGCCGAAGCCAGAAAGCGCTAGACCAAAGCATCTGATGACGCACCCTCAAAGAAGAAGCGCAAAACCAAGAAAGATCGGGCTGCTTCTACAGAGCCCCTTCTTGTCGAGCCAATTTTTGTTGCTCGTCCTGCGTCTGAACATCGTGAACATCGTATGATAGTTCATGAGCCTGCTTCCACAGAGGCTCCTGAAGCTGAAGATATTCGAGCTGTTGACCCCACTGTAGCTGAAGACATTGGTCACCACGACAATGTAGCAGATGATGAAGTCCTTCCTCAAATTGAACAAAATGTGGTATCATCGCCTCTGCTCACGCACAGCGAGCTCATCAGCATTGGTCGTCCTCTGACGCCAATTGCTCAGGATGCATCGTGGGCTGATCACCCACAACAACAAGACACCCCAAGTACTCCCCAACCACAAGTCACCTCACCAGTGAAAGATGACGATGACTTTGAGACCCAGCCTACTCCATCTCCACAGGCGTTGCCAGCGTTACGCAGGCTTCGCAAAGGACCAAGGCCCCAAGTCACTCTTCTGAGCGTTCCAGAAGGAGAAGTGCACCACCGATCTGTTTCATGTCAAGTGTTCCCAGAAGCCACTCCAACTGTGAACGTCTCTGAGTATGAAGCCAAAACGGCTGAAGATATTCCGGCTGCATCAGCCGATGATAAAGAAGAACCAAGATTTGAGGAAGATCGAGTTGCAACTTCCCCAGTCCACCAAGATGCTGCTCCTGAGGAAAATGTGTCCAACCCTCCAGCCACACAAGTGGAGGTTGAAGCTAACGTCACCACCACCCACAACACTGCTGACAACACTGATGTCGTCATGCCCGAAGCCAATAATGAAGCACCTGAAGCCAATGTGGCTCCTGAAGCCAATGCTGCACCAGACGTAATCATTCCTCTTGAAGCTATTGTGCCACTTGCAGCCCATGTCAACGAGAATGCCAATGCTCCTGTACCCCCTCCAAGACCTCATACTGTTGAGCTGGCATTTGATCATGGTCAACCTATTATGGTTCGATGGCCCATTCTGGTTCCTCCACCTGCTGCGGGTCCATAATTTGACTATCATGTCGAGCACAGGCCTCAAGTCCAGAAGCCCAAGCCAAGACTTCCAAGATTCCCAGGCACTCCAACCTCACCTAGGGTCTTCAATGTGAATGGCTTCGTGGCACATAACACCTTCTTCAACAGCGCCAAGAACCCATACTCCAAACCTCGCATTTCATCAGATCGGTTCTGGAGCTATCAGCAGCGCAGCTACTATTCATGTGTCTTATACAATCAAGGGCGCATATTTCCACATATGCGTCTCGACACTAAAGCTATAGCTGGCCTGCCCTGTCTAGAAGAAGCGCTAGATTGCTTCAGAGATGCTGGACTCCTGCAATTTGTCATAGACAAGGAACACTGGAATGAAGAGCTTCTATTACAGTTTTATGCAGCTCTTCACATTCACGGCTACAACAGGGATCCAAAGACTTGGGTCCTTGAGTGGATGACAGGCAGTGTCCATCATGAAGCCAAAGCTCTTGATATCATTGAGCTCACAGCCCTGCCCACTCCTGGTGAATACTATGAACCAGGTTGTCAACAACACCAGAATGCTTTGGAGAGCATTTTTCAGAAGCCCGAGCCCAAAATGAGCCAGATGCTCAGTATGATGAAGCCTTTGCCTCTAGATGCTGAATATCCTCAGGTGTTCTTTGTTGAAGACCTTGAGTATCTGCCATGCACCATCTACCACATCATACGGCGAACTCTCTGGCCTATCAAAGGACATACTCCAGCTGCAAAACTTGAAGGTACAATGAAGACATTGGTCTTCTATATTCTCAATGGCAAGAGCTTCAATGCACAAGATTTCTTCATTCGTCAACTGGCAGCATCAGGCTCAGACATCTTTGGACTGAAGTTCTATGCTCCATGGGTCATGCGCCTCATCAATCTTCACTCTGCAATCAACTACCAGACCTCTGCATGAAACCATCTTGTCTTTTTGCCAGAGGTCAATCTGTCTGTTGATGCCATTTACCCTGACCCTACAAAGGAGCCGCTATGTCTTCACAATGCAGACCATCAAAGCTTCACTCAGCCTATTCCAAGTCATTATGTGCCCAATGCTATCACTCGTGTTTATCCATTGGCAGCTAATACTCATGCCCCTCTTCAAGCCAACACAGAAAGCACTATTGCTCAAAGGCCTCGGAAGCGCTCTCGCGTTCTAAATGACCGAGAACTTCTTGTCGCACTTCATCAAAAGCAAGATAAGAATCATGACTGGCTGAAGCGTCAAATGCATAGTCTCTTGGTGGATGTCAAACGCATTCGTAATCTTGCCACCAAGAACGCATTTGTCTCCCATGAAGCCTGTCGGTGATCTTGGAAGAGTCTGACACTTCTGTGCTCTGAAGATGATTTAAGAGACGATGGCTTCACAGAAAGATTCAAGTTTGACTCCACTCCTCCAAGGAATGCTCACTTGCGTCGGACTCCATCTCTTCAAGACTCTGAATACTCCTCTTCAGCGGCTACTGTAAATGCCAGAGTCATCGAGGATGAAGATGATGTGACTTCTCCAACGTCTGCATCGCCACATATCGACACTGCGCCGAGTTCTTCTGCACCGCCAAATGCCAACGACGACCCTGATGCTTCACCTACTCCCTTTGGGAACGAGTAGAAGCTCTATGTCTTCAAACCTTTTTGGTCCTTACTAACAAAAGGGGGAGAAGCATATGAGTTGATAGTCTTCAAGCGGGTCCATATGGGTGGTTGCTTTATATTTTTGGCTAGCGTCTACAACTCTCGCTTTTTGATACATTTGGTTCTTTGAGTTGTAACACTTAAACTCGATGGTCGTCTGCTACTTATTTGCTATTCTGTGATGCGATGATAAGTTCCGCATGTGCGATGATAACTTCCGCACTTAGTTCATTTTGCAGACGTCCATTTTTCATTATGCGTGTCATTGTCTTTGTTATATCAAATCATGCATGATGAATTGTCATCATAAGTTGAAGAGGATCTCCACAAGTACAACCTGCCATGTGCATTTGCATTCCAAAAGCAAATTACTTATATGCACATGTTCAGGGGGAGCCTTTGCAACTTATGAAGACAATACCCTATCCTTTACAATTTCACATATTTTATTCCCCGTTGAAAACTTCAACCAGTTTGTCATCAATCACCAAAAAGGGGGAGATTGTAAGTGCATCTAGTGCCACCCCTAGTTGGTTTTGGAGTATTGACGACAAACCTGGTTGAGGGACTAATGTGTTTGTGAGAATTTCAGGATAACACAGGTAGAAGTCCCTCATTGATTCGGTTTTCCTACTAGAGATGACCCCTAAAAATGTATGAAGACATTGAAGTCAAAGGTGGTATGTGAAGACATTCACGTTGAAGACTATGACAAGAGAAGACATCGCGTGAAGACTATGGAGCGCGAAGACTTAGTTGTTTCGTCGTTCTTTTTCTTCTTTGTTGAGTCATAGGAACCACCGTACTGTTAAGTGGGGTCCAAGTAAACCAGTTAGAATGACTGAAGTGATGTTTAACCAAAATCCTATGTCTTCGAGCGAAGACAATGAGAGCAAATCTTATCCAAAGCTGGATAAGTCAGCTTTGCTTGTAGCTCAAGTAAAGTTGCCGTGTGTGTTTGAAATCTGACCTTTGGAACACGTGTCAGTTCCTTAGTGACCCAGGGTCATTTCGGACAAATCAGGTCGGGTTGCCTAGTGGCTATAAATAGCCCACCCCCTACACCATAAATTGGTTGGCTGCTCAGAGTTAGTGCACGGTTTTCGTCGTTTTAGAGCAACCCACCTCGAAGCCTTTGAGAGAGAAATCCTTGCGAGGACAAAGCCCTAAACACCCAGAGCCAAAGAGTGTAAGGCATCACTTAAGTCTTCTTGTCTGTGTGATCTGAAGACTTATTACACTTGAGGACTGTGAATCCTCCACCCGGTTAAGCGTCGCGTTCTGAGCATCCAAGAGTCATTGTGGATCGCCGGTGAATGAAGTCTGTGAAGGTTTGGAAGTCTACCTTGAAGACTTACCAGAGTAATTGGGCGAGGATTGGGTGTCCTTGGCTCAAGGGGAATAAGGTGAAGACGCGGTCTTCTAAGTTGAATCTCAGCCTCCCTAACCAGACATACAGTTGTCACAGCAAATGGAACTGGTCCAACAAATCATTGTCTTCAACGAGCCACTGGTTCTATCCTTCCCATCTCTTTATTTGCAGATTGGTCCTTGTGAAGTCATTGCCTGTTTGCATTATCTATTTATCTTCACTGTGTGACTGCTTGTTCTGATTGGCTTCATACTATCTTCCATCCTGATCTATACTGCCTAGCTGCTATTAGTCTTTGTGCTTTCATTTCATTGAATACTTGACTATGGCTTGCTTAGTGTAGTCTACCTTCCGCTGCATGGTAATAGGTTTATTTCTATCGTTTGTCTTCGAAACCTCCATGTTTTGAAGACTTCCATAAAAATCGCCTATTCACCCCCCCCCCTCTAGTCGATCACTAGCACTTTCAGATCCTATCTTGGATTTCATGGCTTCAAGCCATTTGTTGGAATCTGGGCCCGCCATCGCTTCTTCATAGTTCGAAGGTTCACCGTTGTCTAACAACATGATTTCCAGGACAGGGTTGTTGTACCACTCTGGTGCGGAACGTGTCCTTGTGGACCTACGAAGTTCAGTAGCAACTTGATCTAAAGTTCCATGATCATCATCATTAACTTCCTCTCTAGTCGGTGCAGGCACCACAGAAACATCTTCCTGAGTTGCGCTACTCTTCGGTTCGAGAGGCAGTACCTCATCAAGTTCTACTTTCCTCCCACTTACTTCTTTCGAGAGAAACTCTTTCTCCAGAAAGGATCCATTCTTGGCAACAAAGATCTTGCCTTCGGATCTGAGGTAGAAGGTATACCCAATAGTTTCCTTAGGGTATCCTATGAAGACACATTTTTCTGACTTGGGTTCGAGCTTTTCAGGTTGAAGTTTCTTGACATAAGCATCGCATCCCCAAACTTTCATAAACGACAGCTTAGGTTTCTTCCCAAACCATAATTCATACGGTGTCATCTCAACGGATTTCGACGGAGCCCTATTTAAAGTGAATGCGGCAGTCTCTAAAGCATAACCCCAAAATGATAGCGGTAGATCGGTAAGAGACATCATAGATCACACCATATCCAATAGAGTGTGATTAAGACGTTCGGACACACCATTACGCTGAGGTGTTCCAGGCGGCGTGAGTTGTGAAAAAATTCCACATTTCCTTAGGTGCGTGCCAAATTCGTGACTCAAATATTCTCTTCCACGATCTGATCGTAGGAACTTTATTTTCCTGTCACGTTGATTCTCTACCTCGATCTGAAATTCCTTGAACTTTTCAAAGGTCTCAGACTTGTGTTTCATTAAGTAGACATGCCCATATCTACTTAAGTCGTCAGTGAGGGTGAGAACATAATGATAGCCACCGCGAGCCTCAACACTCATTGGACCGCATACATCAGTATGTATTATTTCCAACAAGTTGGTTGCTCGCTCCATTGTTTCGGAGAACGGAGTCTTGGTTATTTTTCCCATGAGGCATGGTTCACACGTGTCAAATGATTCATAATCAAGAGACTCCAAAAGTCCATCTGCATGGAGTTTCTTCATGCGTTTGACACCAATGTGACCAAGGCGGCAGTGCCACAAGTATGTGGGACTATCATTATCAACCTTACATCTTTTGGCATTCACACTATGAATATGTGTAATATTACGTTCGAGATTCAATAAAAAATAAACCATTGACCAATGGGGCATGACCATAAAACATATCTCTCATATAAATAGAACAACCATTATTCTCGGATTTAAATGAGTAGTCATCTTGCATTAAACGATATCCAGATACAATGTTCATGCTCAAAGCTGGTACTAAATAACAATTATTGAGGTTTAAAACTAATCTCGTAGGTAAATGTAGAGGTAGCATGCCGACGGCGATCACATCGACCTTGGAACCATTCTCGACGCGGATCGTCACCTCGTCCTTCGCCAGTCTCTGCTTATTCCGCAGCTCCTGTTTTGAGTTACAAATATGAGCAACCGCACCAGTATCAAATACCTAGGAGCTACTACGAGCGCTGGTAAGGTACACATCAATAACATGTACACCACATATACTTTTGGCGTTGCCGGCCTTCTTATCCGCTAAGTACTTGGGGCAGTTCCGCTTCCAGTGACCATTTCGCTTGCAATAAAAGCACCGAGTCTCGGGTTTGGGTCCATTCTTTGACTTCTTCCCTACAACTGACTTACCGGGCTCGGCAACCCCCTTCTCTTCCTTCTTGAAGTTCTTCTTACCCTTGCCTTTCTTGAAACTAGTGGTCTTATTCACCATCAACACTTGATGTTCCTTTTTGATTTCCACCTCTGCTAATTTCAGCATTGAATATAACTCAGGAATGGACTTCTCCATCCCTTGCATATTGTTGTTCATCACAAAGCTCTTGTAGCTAGGTGGAAGCGACTGGAGGATCCTGTCAATGACCGAGTCATCTGGAAGATTAACTCCCAGCTGAGACAAGCGGTTGTGCAACCCAGACATTTTGAGTATATGCTCGCTGACAGAACTGTTTTCCTCCATCTTACAACTATAGAACTTGTCGGAGACTTCATATCTCTCGACCCGGGCCTGAGCTTGGAAAAATATTTTCAACTCTTGGAACATCTCATATGCTTCGTGTTGCTCAAAATGCTTTTGGAGCCCCGGCTCTAAGCTGTAAAGCATGTCGCACTGAACCAGGGAGTAATCATCACTACACGACTGCCAGGCGTTCATAACGTCTTGAGTTGCTGGGAAAATGGGTGCGTCACCTAGCGGTGCTTCAAGGACATATGCTTTCTTGGTAGCCATGAGGATGATCCTCAAGTTATGGACCCAGTCCGTATAGTTGCTACCATCATCTTTCAGCTTGGTTTTCTCTAGGAATGCATTGAAGTTGAGGGCAACATTGGTGTGGGCCATTTGATCTACAAGACATATTGTAAAGATAGTTTAGACTAAGTTCATGATAATTAAGTTCATCTAATCAAATTATTTAATGAACTCCCACTCAGATAGACATCCCTCTAGTCATCTAAGTGATACATGATCCGAATCGACTAGGCCGTGTCTGATCATCATGTGAGACAGACTAGTCATCAACGGTGAACATCTCCATGTTGATCGCATCTACTATATGACTCATGTTCGACCTTTCGATCTCCCGTGTTCCGAGGCCATGTATGTACATGCTAGGCTAGTCAAGTCACCCTAAGTGTTTCTCATGTGTAAATTTGGCTTACACCCTTTCGATCCCCCTCTTATAGCGTTGTTAGTTGCAGGTGAAGATTGAAGTTTGTTCCTTGTTGGAACATGGAGATGTTGTTCCTTGTTGGAACATGTTTACTTGTTGGGATATCACAATATTATCTTATTTAATTAATGCATCTATATACTTGGTAAAGGGTGGAAGGCTCGGCCTTATGCCTGGTGTTTTGTTCCACTCTTGCCGCCCTAGTTTCCATCATATCGGTGTTATGTTCCCGGATTTGGCGTTCCTTACGCGGTTGGGTTATAATGGGAACCCCTTGACAGTTCGCTTTGAATAAAACTCCTCCAGCAAGGCCCAACCTTGGTTTTACCATTCGCCACCTAGCCTCTTTTTCCCTTGGGTTAGGCCAGCCCAAGGGTCATCTTTATTTTAACCCCCTCGGGCCAGTGCTTGTCTAAGTGTTGGTCCAACCGAGTGATGTCCGGAGCTACCAGGGGCAACTCTGGGCTGGCCCACCCGACGTCTTGCTCATCCGGTGTGCCCTGAGAACGAGATATGTGCAGCTCCTATCGGGATTTGTCGGCACATCTGGGTGGTCTTGCTGGTCTTGTTTTACCATTGTCGAAATGTCTTGTAACCGGGATTCCGAGTCTGATCGGGTCTTCCCGCTAAAAGGAATATCCTTCGTTGACCGTGAGAGCTTGTGATGGGCTAAGTTGGGACACCCCTGCAGGGATTTGAACTTTCGAAAGCCATGCCCGCGGTTATGGGCAAATGGGAATTTGTTAATGTCCGGTTGTAGAAAACCTGAAGTTGACCTTAATTAAAATACATCAACCGCGTGTGTAACCGTGATGGTCTCTTCTCAGCGGAGTCCGGGAAGTGAACACGATGTTGGAGTTATGCTTGACGTAGGTTGTTCTAGGATCACTTCTTGATCATAGTTGTTCGACCGTGCTTTGCCTTCTCTTCTCGCTCTCTTTTGCGAATAGGTTAGCCACCATATATGCTAGTCGCTTGCGGCAGCTCCACCTCATACCTTTTACCCTTCCTATAAGCTTAAATAGTCTTGATCGCGAGGGTGTGAGATTGTTGAGCCCTGGTGACTCACAGATACTTCCAAAACCAGTTTTCAGGTGCTGATGTTACCGAGCAGGTGACGCAAACAAGCTCAAGGAGGAGCTCGATGAAGATCTTGTCATTTGTGTTGTTTCATTCTAGTTGATCAGTAGTGGAGCCCAGTCGGGACGATAGGGGATCTGTGTAGCATTTGGGGTAGTCTTCTTTCATTTTGGTTCCGTAGCCGGACCTTGATTGTATTTGAATGATGTAATGCTTTATTCATGTATTGTGTGAAGTGGCGATTGTAAGCCAACTATGTATCTCTGTCCCTTATGTATTACATGGGTTGTGTGAAGATTACCTCACTTGCGACATTGCTTTCAATGCGGTTATGCCTCTAAGTCGTGCTTCGACACGTGGGAGATATAGCCGCATCGAGGGCGTTACACCAGACTCCCACACCCCAGGCCCACACAGAAAACCCACCCGGAGGTTGGAGGTATGGAGAGTTAGCGCCGTAGGTGATTCGCTCGATACCAGGATGTGCTCGATAGATTGCAGTATAATACTAGTATAAAGCTAGATTAAGGGAGGAGCAAGGAGTGCTCTACTCCCATTTTGTAGTTGTGTGACCTAAAAAAATATAGGATCCAAAGACTTTGCGGGAGGTGATGACACGTCAGCCAACCAATCTAAGACTACAAGAAGAGAAAGGACAAGTCTATCACTCCTACGAGGGTAGTAGACATGAGGTGCTCCCAAGCCGGTGATGAAACCAACAAATCATAAGAACCTCGTGCAGGATGAGTTGCCCATCATGTCGCCAACCCAGCTAACAATGTCAGGATGTTAGGGCTCGGTCGCCCACAATGTCAGGATGTGTTGTAATAGCATATTAGCATGCAGGCATAGAAAACATCAACACCCAGCATATTTGTCAAACAAAGTATTCAGGGATTTGAAGTACCTAAAGTGCTAGCTCACCCAATAACATGATAAACTGAACCACTCCTTAGAAAGTGGTTACATCACCCATGGTTCACTCACAGAGCTAACTCAGCTAGCTAGTATAACCCGCAAGACAATCTTGATCGTATCACGATGTACGTTCATATTTTGATGAGAGCCGTTCTCTGGTTTCTTCAGGTTTTTTTTTCTCTTTCTCCTTTCTCTTTGTTTGTTTCTTCAATTTCCATCGATTTTCTTCGAATTTTTTTCATACACATTTAACATTTTCTAAATACATGATTAATATTTTTTTAATATATTTCCAAATATAAATGGTTGGACCATTCTGCTAACCCTGCACAAGTAGAATCTATGTGCACCGGGCTGGCCTTTATGATTAATATTTTTTCAAGTATATGTTTGATGTCTACATATTTTTGTAGACATTGTAAATTTATTATCTACATATAAAGCATTTATATATATACTTGACATTTATTATCTACTTTGTACATATATATATAGTAGCACTATTTAATCCTGGGGTTAGAATAGCTATATATTCGGATCATGGCTGGCCCTATAAGTGAGCGACCTACACGTTCCTGAACTCTCCGAACTGCTCCCACCAGGGTCGTCTAGAAAAAAAGGCCACGAGCCCACGAGCCCATGACGAGGAACCGCACCACCTCTCCCCGATCTCCACGCTCGCCCCGAACCTCCCCGCTGCCGGTGCCGCGCCCTACCGCGGACGCCCCACCACTCCCGCACTGGCCGGTACCCCGCCGCCGGTGACCCCCTCGCCGCCGCCCCCGTCGACGGGATCGACCGCTGAAACGTCCTCAATAGCGACGGGATCGACCACCTCCCGACCGCATTCCCTTCCGGCGACCGCCTCCGCCCCCCTCGCGTTCCTCTCTGGCAGGACGCAGCGCGCCCCGCCCTTCCTCCGGCCACCCGCCCCAACCTCCGGCCAACTCCATTACCGTCGTCGCGCGCCGCCCTACCACCGCGGTCGGTTCTGCTTCCCTGCATGCTCCTGCCGCGACGGTTGCTGCTCCTTCCGACAGAGTCACTTGCAATGCTGCTCAGGCGTGGTGGGAGAAGACCTTTTGAGGACGAATGCCGAGGCATCCTGCCGCTGCATCGTAACCTGGACTGCTCCAAGGCCAACATCCTCCCCGTGCGCTCCAGGCACCTCTGCGGCCGGTCAAGTTCTTACGAGGGGCGGATGTGGCCACCTGCTCCTGTTTGTAGTTGCTCCTACAGACCGCGGTACCTACTAGTCATCTCCACTTAGCCAATTTTTGTAGTTTCCCTCTATCTCTCGTTGCTACAGGTAGCAGAATGTGCATCTCTATCAACACAACTATGTTCTCTTTGAAGTTCAGCTTAAGGGAATGTGGTGATCTCTCCGACTCCTAGGTTAGGCACAAACTGAGAATTGTAGGCATCTTTTGAGTTTAAAATGCTTGAATCTATAGAACATGATTAGATTACTTTCAGAAGGTCTGCAGTTCATACCCCGCTGTGACAGCAGCGAGCGGTCGTAGGTCGCCTGGCCTGCTCTTGGCTTGTTCTGTTGAGAAAAGTTCAAAAAACTAACTGAACTCTTGGCACGGTCTGGCGGTGTTTGGCTGCATCGGCCACCAGACTGCCAACCTCCACCACCTGATGGCAAGGAGCCAAGGTGGTGAGCTGTCGATGCTGGCACAACACCCCTACGCAAGCCAAGTCAATTGTAGCCAACGCAAGGAGAGATTAGTATAGTGGTTTGTAGTGTTCAAATCCATACATGGCGTTTTCTGGTGGAATTGGTCAACATGAAGGAGCTACGGGTTAATCCTACAAGCGCTTCACTAAAATAGTCCTAGTTGTTCGCCAACTTTTAGTCATTCGCTTTTGCAAGAAGTGCTCATCTTTTTCCTATTGCATGACTAGCTTTCAAATGGTGATGGCTTTGATTTTTTCGGGAGATGTATGAGAACAAAGGTGCGTGTGTGGTAGAAAAAAGATTTTTTTTGTATATATATACTGTGGCCATTTTGTTCTTTGGACTATGGATGTTTTCTCTGGTTTTATTGAACATATAAAAAATATTGACATTAGATTGCTCTGGTTTTATACACATTTGTTTGTGTTTATCCTCTGAAAAAATTGGCCATTGTTGCAGGCCAGCTTCGCCAGATTCTTCAGTTCAACTCTAAAAAAAGGAGCATTATATGTTGTTGTCCAGTTTGCTCACTTGTTGGCATGAAAAAAATGGCTGAAGGTCAATAGAAATTGTCCCTGAAGGTCAATAGAAAGTGTTCCAGAAGGTCTGTAGTTGTAGGCATCTCCTAGGTTCATCCCACTAGATCATTCCATGCTTGCTCCTCATATCTCCTGGATAAAGAAGTACAACTACAGTACGGGATTCAAATCAGCACTGGGCGTCAAAAAGAACAATGGAGATGTTGTGGTGGCGTTTGTGCATGCTATGTTTATGTGTGTGTGTGTGTGTGTGTGTGTGTGTGTGTTTTGTGTGTGTCTTCGTGGAAATGGGTTAAAAAAATCCATGCTTTGTGTATAAAAAGGAGGAGGTTCAAAAATAAGAAATGTAAGAGTTCAAAAATATGTAACAAAAAAGTTTCGTGTATGAGATATTCATGTGCGAGAAAACACATGTAAATTCACAAATAAAAAAAGTCATGTTTATGACTACGACTAGTGTGCGTTTAGCCATATTGGTTAGTTTGTTGTTGAAGCTTCTGGGAGTTCTAATGCAACAAGCTAAACAAAAAGCTCTTAGACAATTTTTTAGAAGAAAACAAAAAACATGTAATTTCTTGGGATACACCAGATGTTCGCATAGTAAAAATACTGAAAATTTTATTGCACTAAAAATTGTAAGAAGTTCATAAATATCAAATCAAGAAGTACAAATTAAAATAATGGAGCAATTTAATGTTTATAGAATATCAATCACATTTTCTAAAAAAGATAAAACAAAGAAGTTTAGATTAAAAAAAGATTAGTCTGATGTGTTTTTTAAAAACATTTTTTCTATACTCTACTGTAAAGAGCGGCGTACATTTTGGAAGCGCCGCTGCATCAAATACAATCCTCCTCCCCAGCCAGCAAGCGTCGCCGCAGCCACCTCCCACCGGCGGCCACCGACACCAATTCCACACACGCCCCCCCCCTCCCATCTTGTCTGTCTCATAAAAAAACAAAAAAAATACTATAAGGTTTGGTCAGGAACACCAATACAAGTTCAAAAGGAAAAAATTCGGAAGTTTGGATAGAACAAGAACACAAGTTCATATAGAGTGCAAGTTCTTTCTAAAGTGCACACTCTGATTCCATTCTTCCAATAAATATTATGTATGAGCGAAAAACAGAAAAAAAAATAAAACCAGGAAGTCCATATTAAAAAGATGGAGAAATTCAATGATTATAGATAACTCAGATTTTCCTCGTTATTAAAGAATGGAAATAAAAAGTTCAAAAATTAAATAACAAGAAGTTTAACTTTTAATAATAGAGCCCTTCAAAATTTCATAAAAAAGATTTAAGAAATAAAACTAGGAAGTCCATACTAAAAAGATGGAGAAGTTCGATGATTATAGAAAACTTAGATTTTCCTCGTTATTAAAGAATGGAAACAAGAAGTTCAAAAATTAAATAACAAGCACTTTTAATAATAGAGCACTTCAAAATTTCATAAAAAAAGATTTAAGAAATAAAACCAGGAAGTCCATACTAAAAAGATGGAGAAGTTCGATGATTATTCCGGTTAAAGAAGTTCAATTCAAAATAACAAAGAAGTTCAATTGGAAAAAGCATAGCAGTTTGATATTTGTTTAAAAACTCAGATTTTTTCCCATTACTAAAACCAAGAAGGTTAATTGAAAATAACGAAGAAGTTCGATGTTTCTAAGAAAACTTCAATTTTCACATTTCTAAAAAATACACAAAGAAGTTCAAATAGAAAAGTTAGATAGGTCCAATGTCTATAAGAAACTCAGACATATTCCGTTACTAAAGCGAAATAGAGAGAAGTTCAAAATGATAATAGCTAGAAGCTCATGTTCTACATGGTGTGCGTTACGTAT
Source organism: Triticum urartu (assembly GCF_003073215.2). NCBI lineage: Eukaryota > Viridiplantae > Streptophyta > Magnoliopsida > Poales > Poaceae > Triticum > Triticum urartu. Next base: position 508,419,375 of record NC_053025.1, read on the forward strand.
GAGAAAAAGAACAAAATCCAATTATTTTTTGCTAGAAGTTCAAGTGCTCGTCCCGAGAAAGTTTGTAAAATTCTTGTGAGAGAGGTTGAACAAAAATACATGACAGAAGTTCAACTACTACACGAAAATGCATTTTCGATAGGAATATAAGAATAGAAAACAAAAAGCTTAAAAGGTTTGTTGCAAGAAGTTCACGTGCTCCTCCCGGTGAAGTTCAAGATCTCTAGTGCGAGACGTCCGACCTTCAATTACATGTAAAAAATAGGCAAAAAACAACGTTGTTTTTGCCATTTTTAAAACTGCTCTCGAACGACAAAAAAATGTAACGTCTGTCTACATAAAAAAGATGCTCCTATTCATAAGCTTTCCAACGATATATTGTATGCTATATTCCGATGAATGGTTAAAAGTTTTATGTATACCGTTGAAAACACATTTTCATGCATTCAGAAAAAAATTGAACCGTCGTGACTATGAAAAACTGATCAACAGAAAAATAAAAAGTTGTGTGTTTTCAACAGTTTTCCATCGGTATATCACTTGCTCAATTTTGGCAAGTGGTTTGGGAGTTACGGGCAAAAAGCATCACGTCAAAAAAAGAGTGAATTTCAAATAGACATGCCCGAGAAGTTCAACTACTTCACGCAGTGCATTTACGTTCGCGATGAAGGCAGAAATCATGATCTCGACATTTTCTAATTTACTTCAAAACAACAGGAATATCATTTGTGTAAGTTCAAGTCCTCGGTCGAACAAAGTTAAAAAAATATTGTGAGAGAGGTTTCTACAAAAGGAATATCATTTGTGTAACACTGACGAATAGATGAGAAAGTTATAAACAAAAATACGTCACAAAAGTTCAACGTGAAAACAGCAAGAAGTTTAACTACTACAATGAATGAATTTCACATGAAAAACTTTTGAAATCGTCGCGAGTATGAAAAAAGATCAACACGGGAAAGTTGCGTGTTTACAACAGCTTTCCATCGGTAAATCACTTGCTCAATTCGGTGAGTGGATGGAGAGCTACGAGGACAAAAAGCATGTGAAAAAACAGAATGAAGTTCAAGTAGAAATACTGAGAAGTTCAAGTTCTACACGTGATGCGTTTTCAGAGAATCTGTTTCATGATAAAGGCAGAATGAATGATCTTGTCATTTTCGAAATTACTTGAAAACGGCTAGAAATCAGAGAAAACCATCAACATGAAAAAGTTTCGCATTTTCTGTAGCTTTTCAATTGTATATTATTAGCCCCATTCTGATAAAGTTTGTAGAAATTACGGTGAAAATACATTTTTAGCCATTTTCAAAGTTGACTTAAAACCGTAAAGAATTTGGAGAAACCATATACACCAAAAAGTTTCGCATTTTTTCAAGCTTTCCAACGCCATATTATTTGCTGCATTCGGACGTACGGTTAAAAAATTAGCTCGAAAATACAAACTCGGTGGAACTTGTACCGTTTTCTAAATTACTCTTAAACTGTTCAAAATTAGAAAAAGCTTTCAACATGAAAAATTAGCGCAATTTCATAAGCTTTCCAACGCCATATCATTTGCCACAATTGGATTAGCCATTTAGAAATGACATAGAAAATACGAACTCGGTTGTTTGGTTTGCGAAACTTTACGATTTCCCAAATTACTCTTTAACCGTAGGGAATTAGAGAAAACTATCAACATGTGAAAGGAGCGGTTTTGCAGCAGCTTTTCAACGCCATATTATTTGCCTCATTCCGATAAATAATTTAGAAATATGATCGAAATTACGATTCACGTTTTTTGTGTGAAGAAAAAACAGTTTTCAAAACTGCTCTTAAACTGCTTACATTTTGTCAAAAATTTAAATTGGGTCATGATACTGATGTCCATAGCTTTTCAACGGTATATCGCAAGCCCTATTTGGTCAATGTTGGCAGAAGTTTAACTTAGCACTGGGAGAAGTTCAGCTCCAACAACTCAGGCAGTAAAATTACAAAAAATGCAATTTCATCACGACCCGAGAATAAAATCTGCCAACGAGCGAGATTTTTATTTAAAATTGGTATTTAGTTGCTAAAAACGTATCTAGATTATAGTAACATCATATAGAATTAGAACACGACTAATTAGAATAAATCGCGGGGGAAGCCTGCGAAGATAGCCCGAAGGTCGGGTTCGTACAGAGGGAAGTTCAGACGCGTTACTTAGGCAGTTTAGGTTGTGATCAAAATATTATTCTGATCCCGTGATCAGAATAGTGTTTATATATATATATAGGGTCACGCTATTCGTCACCCTGGGTGAGGAATTCTTATTCCTCACCCTAGCCTATCTTCCACGTCTACTATTCAAAACGTAAGAAACAACATGTGAGGCAAAATTACTGTTTGAAAAAGGGACCGGTCTCTATTCCGTAAAGCAAAAGGAGCGCCGTAATCTTACCTCCTGCATGCCGGTACTTTACGCCGTGCATGTATAGAAAATCAACTGATGTTGCCGTAAGATTACGGAATGAGTTTTGAGTCGAGGAATTAATCTGGCCCATCTTGCTGTAATCTTACAGCAATGAGTACCGCCATGTTCCTGATTTGTTTAGATATATGGTTGTATTCCTCTATTCCAGGTATTTTACGTCTGATCTACTACTATTTCAATTGGACTGAGTACAGCGGCTGTGGTACTGAAATCTGATACTCCTAGTTGATTTAACTAACATAGGCGAGCACTAGCACTGTCTCAATTCTGTACGAGGCATTTGCAGTAAACATAAGAAACATAGGCCACTAATTCATTATGTACACGAGGCATTTTTAGTAACCACGAAATAACAAAGTGGTGTCATAAATAGATTCCATGTAGTGGTTTCAGGAAATATCTCATTAAACAAATTCCACCCTTACGATTACAAATAAAATTCGTCTTGGCACAATTGAATGCCACTAAGCACTAAGTAACCAGCAGCATGAAATTTCAAAAGTCACTATTACAAAATTGAGTATTGCTGAACTTGACTACTGAGTACTGCAATACTGCCGAACTTGATCTTAAATTAGCTTAACTTGTAGCTGACCAGAGATCTCCCATCAACTTCATCTGTTCACCAATCTCTCTAGGACCCCAGTGACTAAAACATTCTTATACATGGGCTAGAAGCAACATAGTATCCTATTCATTGTACTGTAGCATTTAGATTCACTTTTCTTCTCACCAGAACCTGAATTTTGCTACTCGTTGTTTGTAAAAGATGTTCAAAAATTACAATTTAAAATTACACGTACCTACCATAAATAAAGATGCTACTCTTTATCCCTCGTACATTGGCCATCAGCCACTTGACAAAGATACCTGAAAAATAGAATACTTGCAGTTCTCATAAGTATAAGAACAAACATGTAGAGGACACAAGACACAAGCACAGATAACACTTTAGAATTAATGGGATTTCACTATCCTAAACTGGTAACAATGACGAAATCAAAGATATCTCAGAGGGATTTTGCATGTACCAAATTCATCAGAATCACATGAACCAATAACACGATGCTGCAGATATGAATCAAAAGTACACAAAAAACAAAACAAAAGACAAAACTCTGTAACTATTGTTTCAATGCACACTAAACCGTGTCTTTTATCAAATTGTGCCATGTACATTGGTAGGTGTCATCATATTGAACTAGTCTATGTCTTGTAACTATTTACGACATTGTCTAAGTCTAACTAGTCTGGCACCTGAGAGTGTCATAAAAAATGAAACATACAAGCATCTTAAGTCGCTTCATATTGATTTTGATTTTACTGTTCATTGTGTGGGTGCATCGAACTTGGGTGCAGCCACTACTTCCCCCTTTTTTAATACTTCCGGAAGTTTTGCTACTAAACTTCATCGCCATGTGATAAAAAAAAGAGGAGAAAACAATTTGAGGTAAATCATGTCGTAACTCGTAAGTACAAACCTGAAAAGCAATTGAAATTCACGAAACTACTAGGTTGGTTCACAATGAACAATGGTGTGAAAGAGATACTACCCATAATTCATCAGATACACATCATCAAATCAATATGAAATGGAACTCAATGAATGGATATCAAATCTAGTAGTACAGTGGTAAAAAATACGGAAAATAAGAAATAAACCATATTTGAATGGATAGCTCTACAACATAGGAAAATAGTTTAGTGTGAACAAAATCAACATATTATTACAATATATAAGAATTTCAAGCAAAAATTGGTGTGGATCTTCTTTACACTATCCATGGCTATGGAATACATGAAATTGGTGGAGCCTAGCTAGAATCACATGATTACTCACAAAAAAAAAAAGAATTACCATCTGGTTTATGCTACAAAAATGAAACAAGAAATAACCTGAATGAACAATCACATTTTCCTATTATACGAGATTACTTCTGGATTGAGGACAGGTTAAACAAAAATATCTACGAAGATTGACAGGCTGGAGGAGGGTCAGCGTCCACCTCATGGCAATTGAAATAAAACAAACTCCAATTTGCAGCTTCCGCAGATATTTACAGCCTGGGTGGGGGTCACTATCACCAATATAAGGTTTCCAACCACCCATGTAAGAAATCTAGCATACCATAAAATCCATTCATCATCCTCATTCGCCTTAAGCACAACGTAAAATGTGAGAAGCAAAACTGAGAAAGGTTAGTGTACAGCAGGTGTATGCAATGCTTTCATAGATATGACACAGCTACAAATGTACCGTGCATTGGGAAAAGAAAACCCAACCTTGCAAAAGTGAAAATCCATATTTTTAAACCTGAATGGTCGATGGAGAGGTATATGAACTGCTGTGAGAAAAATAATAATTGAATGCTTCCATTGAAAAATAGAAGAATATACGAGACTAGTGCAGCGGCCACTAATGATTTGTAGTCACCATGGGACTTGAGTTGCTTAAACAGTCAACTGTAGTCACCATTACCAATTGAAAATTTGATCGTAAGGCAAAGCAACCATCTCATTAAGTACGCGAGCACAAGTAATTCAGAATTTAATGAACATATAGACTTCTAAGGCCACACACAAACTGCTAATTATGTCGATCTTTATGGCCAAACAATCTATGATTCTTTTCTTTTTCTGCAGATTGCAAAGTAAAACAACAGGGAAGCAAATTTAAGCGGCTCCAAATTTGCATCTATGTGGAAAGATGTATATATGTGGGAGAGACGAGAGTAGCGAGCATTCAAATATAAAAGCCTGTATCAGCAACGAGCCACCATGGCAAGGATACAGACCACAATGTGCTGCTCAACTTTTCATTTGATATTCAGGTGCAAGGCACTTCCCTTATTATTCTGAACATCACCAGCCGTCTTACAAACGGAGAGAGAATTAGCATAAAAAATCAAGAAACTGACCATAATTTCCAACTGAGCCATCTCCTCAGGCAAAATATGAATCATTGCGAAGGTGAGATGGCCTTTAGAAGAGCAAAAGAAAAATTAGTTTCACACCATGATCAGAAAAGTTCAGTAGATTTAGAAGCTAGTCAGGTCCTATTCGCCTAAAATCATGTTTGGGATAAGCAATCAACATGGTTCTTCATTTCTGCAGTAGATAGTGGAGGCTTGTCGGCATAGATTGTTGATGTCTTAGCACGTCCTGAATCTTGTTGAGCATCACTCTTTCTGATTTAGAAATCCAAGGTACATCTGAACAGAAGAGAAAATAGGAAGAAACATGACCCGTCCAAGAAAGAACAGACCCTTCAGTGAGAAGTAATTGCTTCACTTGAGCACCCAGAGTAAAGCTCAAGAAATCTTAAAGAGCGGCTATTCTAAAGTATTTAATCCTATCTCGACAACAATTTCTCAGATCAATTTCCACGCAATTACCTATAGCATTTGTAAAAGCTAATTCATGTCAAGTAATAACAGATTGATGATTCCACCAGCAAATTGGTAATTAAAGAGGTGCTTCTTGTAGTATGTATGTATAGAGGATAAACAAATCGATGGTGCACTCAGAGCCTAGCTAAAATATGGCTGTATAAAATGGTGTGAACAGGTCAGATTGGAAGAGATCAGAAATCAAACAGGCCTGCAATTAGCCAGCCTGGGTGGAATTGTAGGCGGCCATGGCATTGCTTCTGGACGTACGGCACCGACCATGACCTTCATCCCTGCAAGGCAACCATTCAGATCTAGAAGGGTGATCAGGGGATGGAAGGGAAGCAGCGAGAGGGAGAGGGAAGGATTGTGAGAAACGTGGAGAACCTGTGCCGGAAGCCCGAAACCAGCTGTCGAGGACATGGAAAATCTGGTTCGGTGCTTTGGGATTGGTGGCCGGCGCAGAATCATTGTACGCTCCGTCCCCGCCGCCGCTGTTGGCCTCCCAGTCGCACGAGAGGACGACGGGGGGTGGGAGAGATGGACAGGGGGAGGAAATCATCCGATGAGAATTCTCCGCCAAGGACCTCGCCGTCGAGCCCGCCGCCAATCACCGCCCGCTAGTCGGTGTTCAGACGGGAACCGCTCCCATCTTCTAATTGAAAAATGGGCTAGCTCCTAATCCCCACGACCATCCAGCGTCAACGTAAAATTACGACAGCACGATAAACTTTTGGCTATAATTTTACATGGGTTTGTGCTGGGTTGAACCAGAGAGTACGCGGCCGACTGACCAGGGTGAAGAATTACTTATTTCTCACCCTGGGTCTTAAATAGAGTTTCTATATATCTATATATATATATATATATGTGTGTGTGTGTGTAATATTTCAAAAATACATGATTTTTTTACATATATGTGTATGTAATATTTCAAAAATACATGATTTTTTTACGAAATACGTGTTTTAACATTTTATTGATTACGTTAAACACTTTCCGAATACACGTTGAAACATTTTTTGAACCATACTATTTAAAAAAAATGTGTGAACATTCTTTTGTATTGTAGTAAAAAAATTAAAAATATTAAAAATATATTTTGTAACATGTGATTTTTTAAATGTAATAATTTCTTTGAATGGGATGAAACATGTTTTTTAATTGCATGAACATTTTGAAAAATGTCACATACATTTTATTGAAATGCGTGAACATTTTTGAAATGTCACATACGCTTTTAGTGGCTTAAGCATTTTTAAATAGTTAAGCACATTCTTGAAATGTGTGACGGGCACTTTTAGAAAAAATTAACTATATATGTTTTCATTATATATGTGAAAAAAATTACACCGTATTAACAAAAAAATTATATATCACAAAAACTTTTTTGTAATGCGTCAACATTTTCTAAAATGTAAAACGCATTTCTAATGATAGAGAATTTTGAATTGCATTAACATTTTTTTTATATCGTATAGCTTTTCCAAAATGTCTCCTATATTTTTTGGAAGTGAGTGAACATTTTTGGATTGTAATATACATTTTTTTGAATGGTGTGAAACATTTTTATGAATTACAGAAACAATTTTTTACGTTGTATAAAATTTTCAAAAATGTCACATACATGTTTTTGAAACATGTGAACATAATTGAAATGTCACATACATTTTTTTGAATGGTATATGCATTTTTAAAAAGTTGAGCGAACATTTTTCACACTGCATAATTTTTTAAAATATGCGATGAACACCTTTACAAATATTAACTAAATTATCTTTTCATAATATATGTATTTAGTATTTTTCAAAATATATAAAATGGTAAGAAAGAAGTAAAAACACATGTGTGACGTTAGCATGACTAAACCACATGGTCGATGAGTCGGCCCACTACCGACCCTGTAGGCGAACTCGGCTTCCGTCTTACCAAAGACAAGATATAGACTTGCCCATGGGCGAGACAAAATCATTCCCCTAGAAACAGTCGAGGCAATTCAAAAGGCTAGTGTGAATTCAAAGGCTTTGAAGTCCAAAACAGATGCAACAAGCTTACAGTGGTGGTTTGCTAGTGATTTTGTCCATAAGAAAAGATACCTACGGTACATAAATCACATATATTTCAATCGTGCATTTTTAAAATAACACATGGAACAAGTTTGTTTCACATATGAAATATGAAGTGTTCAAATTTAAAAATGTTTGGAATCTATCCAAAATTGATCTTGTTCTAAAGGTCGCGGCATCAAGAGTTCAAATATATTAAAAGTTTCAAAATCTAAATTATAGTTTAAAAGATACGGATGATTTAGTTTTGACATGGGAAAATAAAATAGTGGATTTATTGTGTAATACAGCGGAACTGACAATGAGAGAAAGATGCATGGAGGCGCTCGTGGTAGGACCAAATGGTAATTTGACTATATTGGAATACCAACAACTCAGAAACCAAACAAGGACTATACATGTAGGTGGGGCATAGGTTAACACAAATCTCAAAACTAGCATGCAGTGCCAGATCTACCGGTATGAGGCATTACCGCGCAAAATGACTTCGCGGAGGTGATGACAATATGTGTGATCATTCACAACATAATTGTGGAGAATGAGGGTGACGGAGTGCGCCATGCATCGTCTGGAATTTGAGCAAATGGGTGATCCTATTGAACTTCCTCGGCAGAATCCGGTGACGATCAAGGAATTTATTCAAATGCATCAACATGTTCGCCTTGGAGCAACTCATGAGAAGCTCCAGGATGATTTGGTTTTGTATTTACAGATATTCGAGGGGAGAACTAAAGAATATGTCCGACTAAGTTGAATTCAAATTTAAAATATTTTATTGTATAACTTCATATTTGGGTTGTATTGTACCAAAATGTAAGAAGTTTTTTTATTTTGCATAGGGCGTTAAAAACATCTTACATTTTGATACGGAGGGAGTAATATTTATATATGAATTATTGTTGCATTGAAATATTTGAACAATATAATAATAGATGAAGGACGATATTTATCTTACTTATTTTAAGTGTTCCAGGTATAGGGTAGAAAAACATGGACGAACATTTAGGATATAGAGTTAGATGGTCACCCCCTTATCCGCTGTCCGCGGACACGACAGGCATGTCTGTAGATGTTTAGAGTGTCTGATTTAATGAACAGTGTTGAAGATATCCTAACCGAACGCAATCATGATGCAATCTCTCATCTAGACGAAAAGTCTACGCACGCCCATAACACCAAGAGCAAACTCAATTAATCTAAGACCAAATGCTCTAGCTTTCACCGACAAATGATCCACTGCAAGAAGAGAAGGGACAAGTCTATCACTCCTACGTACGAGGGTAGTAGAGATGGGGTGCTCCCACGTCTGCGATGAAGCCAACAAATCACAAGAACCTTATGCAAGATGAGTTGCCCAACACGCCGCCAGCCTAGCCAACAGTGTTAGGGTGTCAGGGGCTTGGTCGCCCACAACACCTGAATCCACACACTTGTGTTGTAATTGCATATTAGCATGCCGAACATAGAAAACATCGACATTGAACATATCTGTCGAACAAAGTATTCAAGAATTTAAAGTACCTAAAGTGCTACCTCTCCCAATAACATGATGAACTGAACGACTCCTTAGAAAGTGGTTAAAACACCCATGGTTCGCTCACAGAGCTAACTCAGCTAGCTAGTATAACCTGCAAGGCAATCTTGATCCTATCATGATGTGCATTCATATTTGAGGAGAGAGCCGCCCTAAGTTTTCTTCGGTTTTTCTTTCTTTCTTCTCTTTCTCCTTTTTCTTTGTTTGTTTCTTCGGTTTTACCAGTTTTCTTCGGGGCTTTTGTCATACATATTGTAAATATTTCGTATACATTAGGAACATTTCTATACATATTTAACATTTTTTGAATACATGATTAATATATTTTCAAATATATATTTTGATGTCTACATATTTTCTTAGACATTGTACATTTATTATCTAAATCTAAAGCATTATATATATATATATATATTAACAATTTTCAAATACATCATTAACATTTTTACAAAATACATGTTCTTAACATTTTATTTATTACGTGTTAAATTTTTTTAAAATACACGTTGAAACATTTCTGAATCATTCTAAACATTTTTAAAATTATGCGAACATTTATTTTACATTATACTAAAATTTTAAAAAATATCTCAGATATTCTTTTGAAACGTGTGTTTTTAATGGTATGAAACATATTTTTAATTACACGATTTTTTAAATGTCACATACATTTTATTGAAATGCCTAATCATTTTTTAAATGATGCATGCAAATTTGCATGGTTCAAACATTTTTTAAGAGTTAAGCAAATACTTTTTAATGCTATGAACTTTTTTTTAATGTGTGATGAGCACTCTTAAAAAAATAACTAAATTATGTTTCCATATGGTATATGTATTTAATATGTTTCATATTATAAAAAAAAGTAAGAAAAGAAGTAAACATACACATATGACGTTAGCATGACGAAACCACATGGCTACTGGTGGGCCTACTACCGACCCCCTTGCGAGCTCAGCTTCCGTCTAGACATAGATTTGCCCACGGGCCACAAGCATGCAGTGATGGTCTGCTAGTGGTTTGGCCCATAAGCAAAGATACGTACGGTACAAGCCTAATAATGTAGATTAATCTTTTAAAAAATCCTATTAACGCAGATACAAATTCTGTAACCATTTCATTTCCAAATACTGTCTTGGTAGAGGTTTTTTTCCTTAATATATATTATTTAATTATTTATCAGAAATTATAACATCGTTTCCATCTTACAAAATAGAAGTGTAAACATTTTGCAGTTAGCGTGGGTGCAATATAAACATTTTTTCACAAGAAAAAAGATTCATTTTGCGCAAATTGTAACATGTTGATCTAAGATAAGCCAAGGTTTTAACATCCAGTCTTGTAATTTTGCTGGGCTAATGCTAACACAGTTCAGTCTTTTCAGATTTGCTTACAATGCGCATTATCTACGCCTTTTTTTTTATTCACCAAGACACCCTAAAGGTTGTTACAAACGAATAGTGGGAGCTCTTTCTAACGAATATGAATGGAGAAAATATACAAAGTACCTTTGTCATCTGCAAAGATTATAAGATAAAATGGACTTGGATTGATTTCTCGCGTCTGCTAGATCAAAGATCAGAATCAGGGGAGCTCTCGTAAGTGAGCCTAAGTAAGTAGTGTGGTTCAAGCGGACCAGTCATCGTTGAGTCCTGCTTTCATCACATAGTTGGTTTTAGCCGGAACCGCACTCTTGCCTTCTTCTTGTGCCCCTTAATTGTTGATCTGAATTCAAGTTAGATACCCTTAGGTCAGGCTGTTGTGGATAGAAAACATGGACACCGGACATATCTGTCGAACAAAGTATTGATGGATTTGAAGTACCTTAGACTGCTAGCTCATCCAATAACATAATGAAGCTGAACCACTCCTTAGAAAGTTGGTTACACCGCAACCACGGTTCGTTCACAGAGCTAACTCAGCTAGCTAGTACTAGTACGTATAACCGGCAAGACAATCATGATCCAATCACGATGCGCATTGATTTTTCTGGGTGAGAGTCGCTGTCCTGTCAATCATGGACCAACCTTAGCGGCAGCAGCCTGTGCGTGCGCAGTTAATTTTGGCTCACGGAGCGAACAATGCAGGCTGAAAATTCAGCGCCCTGTCCCTCGTCGCTGTTCAATCAGCGCCAGTCCAGCCGTGCAGACGAATGACCCTCGAATCCAAACCGCACGGCCTACAGTTTGTTCCATCGAAGGAGAGAGGACAGAATGCAGAGTAGCTGCCGACGAGCCGGCCGTCGAGCCAGATTGCATCCTCCGGCTAACACCGCGCGGTGAGAAGGTACAGAGCTCCAGTCGCCTGATTGATGAAGGGAGATGCGTCTCTCACTGTCCCTCAACAACCGCGCATCAGTGTCACTGTCAGATTGTTGTATTGCAATTTGCAGAGCTGATTATTTACGGGCTATAGTATGGATGGAGTAATTTATTTTGGTGCTGGCCAAGTCTTTAAGAAAAGCTTTGATCAGTTGGAACAAGTCCATCAGCTGACCGGACTGAGTTGATGTGAGGCATTAGTTGGCGAGTGGCAATCTCCGAAGGGTTGGGTTTGTGGAGGTTTGAGCCGTTCGTTGGGCATGTAGGACGAGAGGGCAAGCAGGCTTTATCGTTAAAGTAGGCTTATCTGGGCGCTTTGTTTTCAGCCTGACGGCGATCCATTCACCAACCGAGGATTTCCGTTCCTGCCGTTGCCGTTTTCAAGAAACTGACTAAACTTGAATACCTCGAATGATTGCCCGTGATATGTAATCATTAACATTCTTGCCCGTTAATGTGTTCAGAAGCCTGCTTAAATTGTTCGCTTGATCGAGTAAATCAAGTCAGGTTAGAATAGAGTAAATTACAGAAAACCATCATTTTGATGGCTAGGTTAGCAGAAAACACTACACTACATTTTTTTGCAGAAGACACCATGTCTAGCGTAATATTTTTGCAAAAACCACTAATCGGCGGATATGACTCTATTGAGCGCGTTTATGACAGATGGGGCCCGTTTTCTGCTTACGTGGCATAACTTTTTGTGCCACATGTGTTTTAATCTATAATTACAAACTTGATAGAGGCGAAGGTGTCCCGATGTTTCGATAAGATGTGGCTATTCATTTTTTGTGGGAGTCGACCTTGACGATCTGACTACGAACGTGCGAGACGTCGCGCTTTAGCAATCGCTTAAACCAACTTTCGAGGGGGGGTTATTGACACGCCGGAGCACGATCAACCTGACCACGAAGGTGTTTCCTGCGAGCAAACGAAAAAACAAGCAATAAATGAGATTGCAATTCTCGATATTTGCGAATATAGAGAAAAGCTTTATTATGAAGTGGGTTTTGTCATCTTGTGACATCTTGGGGTCGTTGAACAAAACGAATTACGCGAAGTTGCAGCTATGACGAACTTTTAATTCTAAACAAAACATAAAGTCTAAACAATGCCTAAGGGTTGTTACATATGGAGGAGAGAGGGGGGAATTTCGTGGCCCTTGGAGGAGGGGTCCGAAACCACCCTAACTCTTATTTCCCACACACACGGACTCTAAAAACAGCCTATAATCAAGTATTTCGAAATTACATGGGACTGACCCAAAAATAAGATGACACAGCACCCTAGGAATAGCCTCTGAACGAAATTTATGAAGTGGCATCTGTATATTCGTTCAAGGCTTCATGCACTCATTATGTGACTTCAAAGTCTAGAATCCATCACTTGTAACTCCGTTCTGTTTCCCTTGTGGCATGCCATCATCTCCATGGCTTGAAACTTGCTCCAAGATTTCATCTATCTTGGCCAAGCTAGGACCTTCATTTGTAAGCAAAACAAATGTATCCAATTTAGGCAGCATCATATTCTCATGAAACATTAGAAATCATTACCAGAAACGAAAAAGTACCTGGTAATTCAAATGGCGTGCGCGAGCTCTATTAATTGGTCCAGTATGGTATAGCAGCCAGGGGCTGTGGGTGTAACAATGGTATTGATGTCCTCATCATGCCTCCCCTTTCTTAAAACGAAGTCGTTCTCGACGGAAAGCTCACCTTCCTCACCCAATAAGGTTTCAAAACTGCAATGTTAAAAGTGGACTAACCCAAAAAAACTGCAGACAGCTCAATTTATATGCATTATCATTTTATTTTCTCTAACACCTTAAAAAGACCATCATCACGTGGCATTAGCTTTGATTTGCGCAAATTTGGAAATCTATCCTTACGCAATGTAACGAACAAGATCTCCAGGTGCAAAAACACAACATGTTTTACCCTTATCTCCTGCAAGTTATATCTAGCATTCATATGGCTCAATTGTTTTCCTTAGTTAACTCATGCATTTTTAAAATCAATTCAACACATTCTTTAACATCAAATTAACCTTCTCCGAAGATGAAGAGGCAAACAATCAATAGGTGCACGAGGTAGGAAACCATACACAATTTTAAAAAGGGCACATCTTAGTAGTAGAATGCAATGACGATTATAAGAAATTCAATATGAGGCAAGCATTCTTCCCACATTTTATTATTATTCTTTAAAACATCCCTAAGCATAGTAGGAATGTTCTATTGATTACTTCAGTTTGTTCCATCAGTTTGGGGTGACACATAGTACTAAAAGCAATTTAGTCCCCAACTAGCCATAAACATCTCCAAAAGTGGATAAGAAATTTAGTATCATTGATCTGAAACAATAGCATTTTGACACACCATGCAAGCGAATAATTTTCATGAAAGAACAAATCAGCAACATTAACAACATCATCGCTTTATGACCATGGTATAAAGTGTGCCATTTTCGAGAATCTATCCACAACAACAAATATGATATCCCTCCTCCTTATTGTTCGAGATAACCTAAAACAAAATCCATAGATATATCCTCCCCAAGGAACAACTAGGTGGTACATGCAAAGCATATATTAAAACCATAAGATTGAGTCGTGACTTAGCTTTTGACATGTAGTATAGCGAGCAACAAAAACGCTCAACATCCCGTCTCATTCTTTTGGCAAAAGAAATGTGTAGCAAGTACGTCTCCGTCTTCTCCACGCCAAAGTTTACCATTAATCCTCCTCCATGCGCCTCCTGCAACAACAAAAGACGAACGGAGCTAGCTGAATGCATAGCTTGTTAGCACGGAACACAAATCCATCATTAACGATGAACTTGTCCACGTTCTTCCTTCTTTTACAATTCTGAATTTACATCTTTTAAAATTCAACATCATGCACATACTGATCTTTGATGGTCTCCAAACCAAATATTTTGAAGCCAAATTGTGAAAAGCATTAGTATAGCGACAAGACAATGCATCAGCAATAACATTTTTTTACCCTTCTTGTGGTTTAATGACAAGGGAAGTCTCAATGAAATTCAACCCATTTAGCATGTCTACGATTCAATTTAGCTTGACTTTTAATATGTTTCAACAATTCATGATCAGAATGTATAACAAATTCTTTGGGCCATAAATAATGTTGCCATGTTTCTAAAGTCCGAACAAGATCATATAATTCTTTATCATAAGTAGAATAATTCAGACTAGGGCCACTCAATTTTTCAGAAAAGCATGCAAAAGGTTTGCCATCTTGTAATAACACACCTCCTAATCCAGTTCCACTAGCATCACATTCAAGCTCAAAATTCCTATTAAAATCAAGAAGTTGGAGTAAAGGAGCATGTGTCAACTTATCTTTCAATACCGTGAAGGCTTCTTCCTGTGCGGTACCCCAAACAAAAGGTACATCATTCTTTATAAGCTCATCGAGAGGTGCAGCAATGGTGCTGAAATCTCTCACAAAACGCTATAGAATCCAGCGTGGCCAAGAAAACTCCTCACTTGTGTGACTGTTTTGGGCTACGGCCAACTCTCAATAGGTTCAATCTTGGCTTTATCAACTTCAATTCCCTATGGAGTAACAACATAGCCAAGAAAAAAAATACTCGGTCAGTGCAGAAGGTGCACTTCCCAAGGTTACCAAACAAACGTGCATCACGTAGAGCAATAAAAACAACACGTAAATGTTCGAAATGTTCCTCCAAAGATCTGCTATAAATCAGTATATCATCAAAATAGACTACAACAAATTGTCCAATGAAAGCACGTAAAACTTCGTTCATTAATCTCATGAAAGTACTAGGTGCATTAGTTAACCCAAAAGGCATGACTGACCACTCATATAATCCAAACTTAGTTTTAAATGTTGTTTTCCATTCATCTCCCAATTTCATACAAATTTGATGGTATCCACTACGCAAATCCACTTTGGAGAATATTATAGAGCCACTCAATTCATCAAGCATGTCATCTAGCCTAGGAATAGGATGACGATAACGAATAGTAATATTATTAATGCCTCTACAATCAACACACACACGCGAAGTATCATCCTTTTTAGGCACTAGTATAATAGGAACAACACAAGGACTAAGAAATTCACGTATATAACTTTTGTCGAGTAGCTCCTGTACTTGACGCATAATCTCCTTCGTCTCCTTTGGATTGGTACGGTATGGCGCACGGTTAGGCAACGAAGCACCAGGAATTAAGTTAATCCGATGCTCAATCCCTCGAATAGGTGGTAATCCCGATGGCACTTTTTGTGGAAAGACGTCAGCGAACTCCTACAAAATGTTAGTGACAACAGAAGGCAAAGAGGAAGGTACATCCTGGAAAGAAAATAACGCCTTTTTGCACACAAAAGCATAACAAACAGATTTGCTGGAATCTAGATTATTAATATCAGATTTGGTGGCAAGTAAACATGCACTTTTCAATTTAATTTCAGAAGCAACACTAGACGGTTTATTATTAGGCTTCATTTGTTGCTCAAATTCTTTTGCCACAATCTGATTTTCACTCTTATGTTTCTCTTGTTTTACTTTATTAGCTCTATTAATATCATCTTTCAAGATGGAATCAGGAGTCATAGGAAGCAAAGTAATATTTTTGTCCTTATGAACAAGAGTATACTGATTGTTTCTACCATGGTGTGCAGATTTTTTTATCAAATTGCATGGTGTACCAAGTAATAAGGAACATGCTTGCATGGGTACCACATCACAATCAACAAAATCAGCATATGTAGAGATACTAAAATGCACACGAACAATACGTGTTACCTTAACCTTGCCGCTATTGTTGAACCATTGGATGTAGTAAGGATGTGGATGTGGTCTTGTGGTGAGAGATAGCTTCTCCATCATCTCCATGCTAGCCAAGTTGTTGCAGCTCCCTCCATCTATGATGACGCGAACAGAACGTTCCTTCACAACTCTCTTTGTATGAAACAAATTATGCCTTTGATTTTGCTCAGCTTGTGTGACCTACACACTCAAAACACGTTGAGCAACTAAACATTCATACCTGTCAGCATCTTCAACAGCCATGTATTGCATCTCATGATCAGAATCATCTTCGCCATGTTCTTCACTTGTAATAAGAGCCAAAGTCTCCTCATCATAGTCACTAGCGGACTCATACACACCATCCTCAATAACAATCATCACACGCTTAGATGGGCATTGTCTCGCATAATGATCTCCACCCTTGCAACGATGACAAATAATATCATGTGTTTGTCATGTTGATGCCATGGATGAAGAAGAGCTCTGTGTAGGCCCAGAAGGTGTGCTCTTGGCAGACAGTGATGGTTGTGCCTACTTTCTTGTATCATGGTTGGAGGTGGCAGCTGACGTAGGCACCGGTGCAGCAGAACGTGTGGAAGTAGAGGATGCACGCGGTGTCCATGATGAAGGTCGACCTGCAAAAAAGTTAGTTCGCGCCAATGCCTGTCGATTCTGCACTTCACGTTCAACTTTGCAAGCAACATGGAATAAACGAGTGATATTATTATATTCATTTTACTCTAGAATGGTCTGAATCTCTTTATTTAATTCACCCATAAAACGTGCAAACATAGCTTCATTATCCTCAACAATACCACATCGAATAATATCAATTTGTAATTCCTGATAATATTCTTCTACATAATTTTTTTGTTGTCTCAAACGCTGTAATTTTTGAAGCAATTCACGTTGATAATATGGTGGAACCCAGCGAGTACGCGTAGCATTTTTCAAAGCAGCCCAAGTAGCCGGAATAGAATATAATCTGCAATGTTCAGACCACCAAACACATGCAAAACTAGTGAAAACACAAACAGCAGCATGAACACGTCGCTCCTCGGGATATTGTAAACATGTAAAATGTTGTTCAGTTTCTAACTCCTAAGTAAGATATATATCAGGAACATATCTACCCTCAAATGGTGGAATATTCAATTTTAGTTTAGGAAGATGGTCATGATCTCGTACCTCAGGTGGTGGTGCAGCCCTACCGTTGCGATGGTATGCATGAGGACGACCTGGTGGTGGTGGTGCTGGTGGTTGCACATAGCTCTAATTTTGATCAACCTCATCCTAGTAATGGTCCTCCACCTTTGCAGTAGCAGCAGAAGTATCAACAGCGGCACCAGAATTTTGACCAGTCTCAAGGGGAACGCGCAGTGCTCATCCTACTTGATTTGGAAGGCGACGTTTTTATTGTTGTTGTTGTTGTTGTTGTTGTTGTTGTTGTAGAGGTGCGACAGGTGCAGCCGACGGTGGTGGTGGAAAACGCGCAAGCAATTCAGTAAACTTGTTATCAAGCTTTGTTTCGAACGTCCTCTCCATGCCATCTAACTTCTCCATGGCCTCTTCAAATCTGCTTAGCACATCTTGCACCTGTCCACTCATCATTTACTGAAACTTATCATGAAGTTCCTTGTTCGTCAAGTTCTCCCAGTCAATCTCGTCGGCTTGTGATCCTGCGATGGTTAGTAGCAATAGAAACACACAAGAATATGATCCTATAGACTACTAACAAGAGGTGGTGGTGGGTGTCACAAATCCGTCAAGCAAATATCAAATTCTTACCAGTTCTTACCCAGCAGCAGGCGGTGATCAGCAACCGATGTAATCAAAACTCTCAAAGATTGGATAGAGCGATTATCAGGGAGAGTCAAACGCACGACGTAGATGTATGTGGAGCTAGGAAGACTTAGAATATGGTAGCAAAAAAGGTCAGCAATAATCAATTCATAGATGCAAAGTTGAATAAACGCTCAACAACGATACTATGCTGGTCCTAGGCTAGACCGTACTAGAGACGCGAGCCTAGAACACGAACAAAATCACGGGGCGACACATAAATGAGGGAAAAGCACACTTTGGAAAAAATTGCTCTATTTTTTGGCGCTCCTCTTTTTTTGCGAAAAATCACTATAATGATGAGTGTCTCAAAACTCTTCCCAGGTTAAAATGACAGGATGGGCACAAAAAAAATTTGACTATTTTTTTCGGAAATAAGGGCAGCGATGACGAAAAAGTGCGACAAAAAATCACTATGATGGCACGTAGCTCAAAAGACTCAGAAAAGCCTAAAAATAGGATAGGGAAAAAATATTTTTGCCTGCGAAAATTTTGGCCTAAAAACTGCTCGGGGGTCTCCAGACTCTTTTTTTCGAAACCTACTCAGGCAAGAGAAACACACATCGAAATTATATCCTTCTCTCTTAACAAACCTAATATGAAAGGAACTTGGATTGGTGGAGGATATATGGTGGTAGGATATGGCAGCGGTGGTTGTATATGGCAGCTATGGTGGTAGCGGTGGTGGTATATGGATACGGATCGGTGGTGGTATATGGATACAGATTGGTGGTGGTATATGGATATGGATCGGTGGCGGATAAGCGGTGGCGGTAGATGGGAGGGGCGATGATGATGATGCGGCGACGGCGTGACAACTTATGACCAGAACTCGAAACTCTAAAAAATAGACGTAAGACACAACTAGACACGACGATGCAACCACCAATTCAACAAAGCAAAAACCCTAAAAAGATTATGCAAATGCTCAGATTGGTTTGGATATGATGAATTAATCCTTTTTGTGGCTTTTTCGTGGACTGTAGGTATGAAGAACATACTTGATCTAAACTACGGAAAACCGTAAAATCTCACAGAGCAACCTGGAAATCTGATACCACTTGATAGAGGCGAAGATGTCCTGATGTTTTGATGAGATGGTGGCTATCGTTTTCTGTGGGAGTCGACCTTGACGATCCGACTACGAACGTGCGAGACGTCGCGCCTTAGCAATCGCTAAACCAACTTCCGAGTGGTTATTGACCATGCCGGAGCATGATCAACCTGATCACGAGGGTCTTTTTCCTACGAGGAAATGAAGAACAAGCAAGAAATTGAAATTGCAATCTGGATATTGCGAATATAAGAGGAAAGCTTTATTAATGAAGGTGGGGTTCTGTGACGTCTTGGTCTGGTCGTTGAACAAAAACGAAGTACGCGATGTTGTAGCTATGGCGAACTTTTAATCTAAAAAAAACCAAAGTCTAAACGATGCCCTAAGGGCTGTACATATGGAGGAGAGAGGGGGGAATTTCGTGGCCCTTGGAGGAGGGTTCTGAAACCAACCCTAACTCTTGTTTCCCCACACATACGAACTCTAAAAACAACCTATAATCAAGTATTTCGAAATTACAGGGGCGTGGCCAAAAGATAGGGTGACGCAACACCTAGAATAGCCTCTGGACGAAATTTATGAAGTGGCATCTTGTATATTTCGTCCAAGGCTTCATGCACTCATTATGGTGGCTTCAAAGTCCTGGAATCATCACTTGTAACTCCGTTCTTGTTTCCCTTACATATGCCATCATCTCCATGCTTGAACTTGCTCCAAGGTTCATCTATCTTGTCCAAACTAGACCCTTCATTTGTAAGCAAAACAAATGTATCCTATTTAGGCAGCATCATATTCTCATGAACATTAGAATCGTTACCAAGAAACGAAAGTACCTTGTAATTCAATTGGCGTGCGCGAGCTCTAGTAATTGGTCCAGTATGTATAGCAGCAGGGGCTGTGGGTGTAACAATGGTATTGATGTCCTCATCAAAACTAGTCCCTGGAACTTTACATAGACACCCCTGAATTAAAAATGTAAAACACAATTGGCGTCGGATGTGCAAGAACACGCAAAGAGCGAGGATAAGCGGAGCTGTGTCAGAGGGTATGCTGGGATGGTGGTGGAGGCGAGCTCGCGTCAAATAGGTGAGCCGGGCACACTAGTTCGACACGGACTTCCATGTACGTGCGACCGTGAGGTTGCTGCAGGGGAGGTCGACAGGACGACGGTGTGGTTGTGGACTCGTAGGTCACTGCAGGGGAGGTCGAGGGACGACGGTGCCGCTGCAGGGGAGGTCAACGGGACGACCGTGCCGGTGTAGGGGAGGTCGACGGGACGACGAGGCCAGGTGAACACCCGGAGGTGGCGGACTCGCACGTCCGCTGGCGACATCGTGGCTCGGTAGGGAGGTTGAAAGGATCGAGATGGACCTAGAGGGGGCGTGAATAGGTACAATTACAATTTTAATTATTACTTAGCATTTTAGGCAATAATGCGGAATGTGAAAAGTGAGCCTAACAATTGCAGAGTGATGCTAAGAACTAAGCAAAGATAAACAAGTAGCACAAGTAATGTAAAGTAGCAAGAACAATATGAATATAAGTAAGTGCTAAAGAGACAAGTAACCACAAGTAGAGAGTTAGGGTTAGGAATAACCACAACTTTGGGAGACGAGATGTATGCCGATGTTCACTTCCTTGGAGGGAAGCTACGTCACCGTTAGAGAGGTGATGTTACCACAAAGGCACACCAACGCCATGATACGTCCATTTTGCATCATGCTTTTATATCAATATTTATTGCATTATGGGTTGTTATTTCACATTATGTCACAATACTTATGGCTATTCTCTCTTATTTTACAAGGTTTACATAAGGAGGGAGAATGCCGGCAGCTGGAATTCTGGGCTGGAAAAGGAGCAAATATTAGAGACCTATTCTGCACAACTCCAAAAGTCCTGAAACTCCACGGAACACCTTATAATAAATAATGAAAAATCCTCGCCAAAGATGAAGACCAGCGGGCCCACACCCTTCTCACGAGGGTGGGGGCGTGCCCCCCTAGGGCGCACCCCCCTGCCTCGTGGGCCCCCTGGTGGCTCTCCGATGACCATCTTCTCCTATATAAAGTCTTTCGTCGAGAAAAAAATAAGAAGCAACCTTTCGGGACGAAACTCCGCCGCCACGAGGTGGAACCTTGGCGGATCCAATCTAGAGGCTCCGGCAGAGCTGTTCTGCCAGGGAAACTTCCCTCCCGGAGGGGGAAATCATCGCCATCGTCATCACCAACGCTCCCTCATCGGGAGAGGGCAATCTCCATCAACATCTTCATCAGCACCATCTCATCTCAAAACCCTAGTTCATCTCTTGTATCTGATTCTTGTCTTCAAGTCCGGGATTGGTGCTAGTAGGTTGCTAGTAGTGTTAATTACTCCTTGTAGTTGATGCTAGTTGGTTTAATTGGTGGAAGATCATATGTTCAGATCCTTTATGCATATTATACCCCTCTAATTATGAACATGAATATGCTTTGTGAGTAGTTACGTTTGTTCCTGAGGACAAGGGAGAAGTCTTGCTATTAGTAGTCATGTGAATTTGGTATTCGTTCGATATTTTGATGAGATGTATGTTGTCTAGCCTCTAGTGGTGTTATGTGAACGTCGACTACATAACACTTCACCATTATTTGGGCCTAGAGGAAGGCATTGGGAAGTAATAAGTAGATGATGGGTTGCTAGAGTGACAGAAGCTTAAACCCTAGTTTATGCGTTGCTTCGTAAGGGGCTGAATTTGGATCCATATGTTTCATGCTATGGTTAGGTTTACCTTAGTACTTTTGTTGTTGTTGCACATGCTTGCAATAGAGGTTAATCATAAGTGGGATGCTTGTTCAAGTAAGAACATCACCCAAGCACCGGTCCACCCACATATCAAATTATCAAAGTACCGAACACGAATCATATGAACGTGATGAAAACTAGCTTGACGATATTCACATGTGTCCTCGGGAGCGCTTTTCCTTATATAAGAGTTTGTCCAGGCTTGTCCTTTGCCACAAAAAGGATTGGGCCAACTTGCTGCACTTTATTTACTTTTGCTACTTGTTGCTCGTTACAAATTATCTCATTACAAAACTATTTGTTACCACTTATTTCAGTACTTGTAGAGAATACCTTTCTGAAAACTGTTTATCATTTCCTTCTGCTCCTCGTTGGGTTCGACACTCTTACTTATCGAAAGGACTACGATAGATCCCCTATACTTGTGGGTCATCAAGACTCTTTTCTGGCGCGTTGCCGGGGAGTGAAGCGCCTTTGGTAGGTGGAATTTGGTAAGGAAAAATTTATATAGTGTGCTGAAATTACTGTCACTTGTTACTATGGAAAGTAATCCTCTGAGGGGCTTGTTCGGGGTATCTTCACCCCGACCAGTAGAGCAAAGAGTTGCTCCTCAACCTACTGAACCTATTGAAAATGAAATTCCTTATGAGTATCCTTCGAGTATAATAGAAAAACTGCTAGCTAATCCTTTTACAGGAGATGGAACAAAGCATCCTGATGAACACCTAATATATGTGGATGAAGTTTGTGGATTATTTAAGCTTGCAGGTATTTCGATGATGTTGCTAAGAAGAAGGTCTTCCCTTTATCTTTGAAGGGAGACACATTGACATGGTATAGGCTATGTGATGATATGGGATCATGGAACTATAGAAGATTGAAATTGGAATTTCATCAAAAGTATTACCCTATGCATCTTGTTCATCGTGATCGCAATTATATATATAATTTTTGGCCTCGCGAAGGAGAAAGCATCGCTCAAGCTTGGGGGAGGCTTAAATCAATGTTATATTCATGCCCCAATCATGAGCTTCCAAGAGAAACTATTCTTCAAAAAAATTATGCTCGGCTTTCTGATAACAATCGCACCATGCTTGATACTTCTTGTGCTGGCTCTTTTATGATGAAGACTATTGAATTCAAATGGGATTTATTGGATAGAATTAAACGCAACTCTGAAGATTGGGACCTCGACAATGGTAAGGAGTCAGGTATGACACCTAAGTTTGATTGTGTTAAATCTTTTATGGATACCGATATTTTCCGTAAGTTTAGCACTAAATATGGACTTGATTCTGAGATAGTAGCTTCTTTCTGTGAATCTTTTGCTACTTATGTTGATCTCCCTAAGGAGAAGTGGTTTAAATATCATCCTCCCATAGAAGTAAAAGTAGCTGCACCTATTAAAGTTGAAGAAAAGACTGTCACTTATAATGATCCTATTGTTCCTACTTCTTATGTTGAGAAACCACCTTTCCCTGTTAGGATAAAGGATCATGCTAAAGCTTCAACTGTAGTTTGTAAAAGCAATATTAAAACATATACACCTCCTGAGCAAGTTAAAGTTGAACCTAATATTGCTATTGTTAAAGAGCTCTTGTCTGATAATATTGATGGGCATGTTATTCAGTTCTGCGGTGAAACTGCTAGAATTGCTAAACCTTGTGCTAAAGATAAACATAGACCTGTGGTAGGCGTGCCTGTTATTTCTGTTAAAATAGGAGATCATTGTTATCATGGCTTATGTGATATGGGTGCTAGTGCTAGTGTTATACCTTATGACTTGTATAAAGAAATCAAGCATGAAATTGCACCTGCTGAGTTAGAAGATATTGATGTCACAATTAAACTTGCTAATAGAGATACTATTTCAGCAATGGGAATTGTTAGAGATGTTGAAGTCTTGTGCGGGAAAACTAAATATCCTGCTGATTTTCTTGTTCTTAGTTCTCCACAAGATAGCTTTTGCCAAGTATATTTGTAGACCCTTCTTGAACACTGTTAATGCTAAGATAGACTGCAAAAAGAATGTTGTTACTATTGTCTTGGACGATATGACTCATGAATTTAATTTCTCTAAATTTAGTAAACAACACAGTGAAGAAGAATTTCCTAGTAAGGATGAAATTATTGGTATTGCTTCTATTGCCGTACCTCCTAGTGATCCTTTAGAACAATATTTGCTAGACCATGAGAATGATATGTTTATGAATGAAAGAAGGGAAATAGATGATGTATTCTTTAAACATGAACCTATTCTGAAACACAATTTGCCTGTTGAAATCCTAGGGGATCCCCCTCCACCTAAGGATGATCCCGTGTTTGAGCTTAAACCGTTGCCTGATAATCTTAATATGCTTATCTTGATGAAAAGAAGATATATCCTGTATTATTAGTGGCTTAACCTTTCAGAGCATGGAAGAAGAAAGATTATTGAAAACTCTGAAGAAGCACGCATGCTGCTATTGGATATACTCTTGATGATCCTTAAGGGGCATTTAGTCCCACTCTATGTCACATAAATAAATTTGGAAGCATGGCCAAACCTAGTTCGTGATCCTCAACGACGTCTGAATCCTAAAATGGAAAGAAAGTGGTAAAAAAAGAAATACTAAAGCTTCTGAGGCATAGGTATAATTTATTCCCGGTTGCTGATAGTAGTTGGTAAGTCCTTGTTCATTGTGTCCCTAAGAAGGGAGGTATTACTGTTGTTCCTAATGATAAAGATGAATTGATTCCACAAAGAATTATTACCAGGTTATAGGATGGTAATTGATTTCCGCAAATTAAATAAGGCTACTAAGAAATATCATTACCCCTTACCTTTTATCGATCAAATGCTAGAAAGATTATGCAGCATACACATTACTTTCTAGATGGTTATTCTGGTTTCTCTCAAATACCTGTGTCAGCTAAAGATCAATTCAAAGACTACTTTTACATGCCCTTTTGGTACTTCTTATAGACGTATTGCCTTTTTGGTTTATGTAATGCACCTACTACCTTTCAAAGATGCCATGATGGCTATATTCTCTGACTTTTGTGAAAAGATTGTGAGGTTTTCATGGACGACTTTTCCGTCTATGGATCTTCTTTTGATGATTGCTTGAGCAATCTTTGGATCGACTTTTGCAGAGATGTGAAGAAACTAATCTTGTCTTGAATTGGGAAAAGTGCCACTTTATGGTTAAATGAAGGTATTGTCTTGGGGCATTAAGTTTCTGAAGAGGTATTGAAGTTGATTAAGCCAGGTTGGATTGCTATTGAAAAGATGCCATGTCCAAGGACATCAAAGGTAATAAGAAGTTTCCTTGGTCACGCCGGATTTTATAGGAGGTTCTCAAGGACTCTCTCCAAAATTTCTCCGCCTCCTGACTAATTTATTACAAAGATATAACCATTTTGTCTTTGATGATGGATCTGTGTAGAAGCATTTGAATACTTAAGAAGCATAGGTCTCTGCACCTATTGTTCAGCCACCTGATTGGATTTACCTTTGAAATTATGTGTGATGCAGTGATTATGCTGTAGGCTGCTGTTCTAGGCAAAGAGTTGATAAGAAATTAAATGTTATCCATTATGCTAGTAAGACTCTAGACAATGCTCAAAGAAATTATGCTACTACTGAAAAAGAACTTTTAGCAGTTGTATTTGCTTGTGATAAGTTCAGACCTTATATTCTTGATTCTAAAGTATCTATCCACACTGATCATGCTACTATTAAATATCTTATGGAGAAGAAAGATGCTAAACCTAGACTTATTAGATGGGTTCTCTTGCTACAAGAATTTTATTTGCATATTGTTGATAAAAAGGAGCTGAGAACCCCGTTGCAGACAACTTATCTAGGTTAGAAAATGTTCTTGATGACCCACTACCTATTGATGATAGCTTTCCTGATGAACCAATTAATGTCCATAAGTACTTCGTAGTACCCCTTGGTATGCTGATTATGCTAATTACATAGTTTGCTAAATTATACCACCTAGCTTCACATACCAAAAAAGAAAAAGTTCTTCTATGATTTGAGACATTTACTTTTGGGATGACCCACATCTTATAAAGAAGGAGTAGATGGTGTTATAGACGTTGTGTACCTGAGCATGAACAGGAAACAGATCCTCTGCAAGTGCCACTCCGAAACTTATGGAGGACACCACGCGGGAGATAGAACTGCACATAAGGTATTGCAATCGGTTTATTGGCCTATCTCCTTCAAGGATGCCGTATTTGTCCTATCTGTGATGAATGTCAAGATTGGCAATATTAGTAGACGTCAAGAAATGCCTATGAATTATTCACTTGTTATTGAACTTGATGTTGGGGCTTTCGATTATATGGGACCTTTTCCTGCCTCTAATGATATACACATATTTTAGTTGCTGTTGATTACGTTACTAAGTGGGTAGAAGCTATTCCAACTAGTAGTGCTGATCATACACTTCTATTAAAATGCTTAAAGAAGTTATTTTTCCAAGGTGGAGTCCCTAGATATTTAATGACTGATGGTGGTTCACATTTATTCATGGTGCTTCCGTAAAATGCTTGCCTAAATATGACCGTCAATCATAGAATTGCATCTCCGTATCACCCACCAGTCTAGTGGTCAAGTAATTGACAATAGAGAACTCAAATTAATTTTCAAAAGACTGTCAATAGGTCTAGAAAGAATTGGTCCATAGAACTTGATGATGCATTATGGGCCTATAGACCTGCATATAAAAATCCTATGGGTATGTCTCCGTATAAAATGGTATATGGAAAAGCATGTCACTTACCTCTCGAACTAGAACATAAGGCATATTGGCCTATTAAAGAGCTCAACTATGATTTCAAACTTGCCGGTGAAAAAGAGGTATTTGATATTAGCTCACTTGATGAATGGAAAACCCAAGCTTATGAAAATGCAAGTTGTTTAAAGAAAGGTTAAAAGATGGCAATGACAAAAGGATACAAGAGCTGAGTTTAATGAGGTGGATTAATTGTATTGCTATACAACTCTCGTTAAGATTTTTTTGCAGGGAAACTTCTCTCAAATGGGAAGGCCCTATGTTATTCGGAGGTCTATCGTTCCGGTGCCATAAAAATCACAACTTCGAAGGCACAAATTCCGAAGGTGGTAAACGGTCAAAGATCAAACATTATATCTCACATCCCAAAATGTGAAACCAATATTATTGGAACATCGTAACCCCGGAGGAATACTAAGGGAAACTTTCCAAGAATGTTTTCAGACTCCGAAAAGGAATAGGTATGTGGTACGGTAAGTACACCGACTCCAAAACAATTTTTAAGGCAATATTTCTCCGTTTTGGAATATTAGAAAAAATAGAAAAATTAAGTAGCAGTCCGGGAAGGACACGAGGGCCCACGAGGGTGGAGGGCGCGCCCTACCCCCTGGGCGCGCCCCCTACCTCATGAGCACCTCGTGTGCCTTCCGGACTCCGTTTTCTTGCACGATATGTATTTTGGTCGGTAAAAATCATTATATAATCTTCCGGGGGTTTTGACTCCCGTATCATGCAAAAATCTCCTGTCTTTGTTTCGAGCTGATTTCTGTCAGGGTTTTCAAGACCAGGCACTATGTCGTCTCCCTCCTCCTCCAACCATGAGGGCAATGATGCTTGGCTAATGAAGGTAGAGCTGAAGAGAGAAGAACCTATGGAGATCAATAAGGATGAAGGGATCAACAAGGCCGTGTAGGACCAAGTCCCAGCAACAGAAGACACCCTTCAACTGGATCATAATCTTCTTACCCCTACAGAAATCGAAGCTTTCAAGATGATTGAGTTGGCTCGTATACAAAATAAGTATCTCACACGTGAAAATATTTTGTTGAAGGAGCATATCCTCGCACTCAAGGGCATTATCCGCAAGTTAGAAGACCTCCTACGCTCGATGTGTGACTATCCATCATCAACAACACCTCCACATTCTTCACCAACCAAGGAGATATAATAACATCGGTATGGGCACTCCCCTTGGCAACCGCCAAGCTTGGGGGAGGTGCCCCGGTATCGTATCACCCCCACCTTTATCTTTATCGTTTTCCTTAGTTTGATCCTATTAGTAGTATTTTGATCTAATAGAATAAAGTTTGTGGCATGATCTAGTTGTGATTTTTGCTTTATTATCCTTCTATGTAATCGAATCCGTGAGCTATATAATAAAGATTAGTGTTGAGTCAAGGGATTGATTGTTTTGCCATGATCCTAAGTGAATAAAAGAAAAGAGAAAGAAAAAAAAGAGATCATATGGATCTCATGGAGAGTAATGAGCTCACATAGAAAAAGTATGATGAATAAAAGTTGTTGAGAGTTGACAAGCATAGTTTTGGTCATCGTTGCAATTAATAGGAAGTAATAAAGAAAGAGAGGTCTTCACATATAGATATACTATCTTGGACATCTTTTATGATTGTGAGCACTCATTAAAATATGACATGCTAAAGAGTTGACATTGGACAAGGAAGACAACATAATGGGTGATGTTTTCTTACATCTAAGATAAATTATATTGTCTTGGATCTTCCAACATGTTGAGCTTGCCTTTCCCCCTCATGCTAGGCCAAATTCATTGCACCAAGTAGAGATACTACTTGTGTTTCCAAATACCCTTAAACCAGTTTTGCCATGAGAGTCCACCATATCTACCTATGGATTCAGTAAGATCCTCCAAGTAAGTTGTCATCGGTGCAAAGCAATAAAAATTGCTCTCTAAATATGTATGTTGATTGGTGTGGGAGAAATAAGCTTTATAGGATCGTGTGATATGGAAGAAATAAAAGTGATAGACTGACATAATAAAGTCCATATCACAAGTTGCAATATAAACTGACGTTCTTTCGCATTAAGATTTTGTGCATCCAACCATAAAAGCGCATGGCAACCTCTGCTTCCCTCGGCGAAGGGCCTATCTTTTATTATCTTCTACCTTATGCAAGTGTCATGATGATCTTCACCTCTCCCTTTTTCATTTTATCCTTTGGCAAGCACAGTATGTTGGAAAGATCCTGGTATATATGGCTAATTGGATGTGAGTTTTCATGAACTATTACTGTTGACATTACCCTTGAGGTAAAACGTTGGGAGGCAAAACTATAAGCCCCTATCTTTCTCTGTGTCCGATTAAAACTCCATACCCATAAGTATTGCGTGAGTGTCAGCAATTGTGAAAGATTATATGATAGTTGAGTATGTGGACTTGCTGAAAAGCTCTTATACATTGACTCTTTCCTATGTTATGATAAATTGCAATTGCTTCAATGACCGAGATTGTAGTTTGTTAGTTTTCAATGAAGTTTACGATTCATACTTGATATTGTGATTGAATTATTACTCTAGCATTAGAGATCATATGACAAAAATTATATAAGTTGTTGTTATAAGAATGATCATGATGCCCTCATGTCTGTATTTTATTTTTATCGACACCTTCATCTCTAAACATGTGGACATATTTTTCGATTTAGGCTTTTCGCTTGAGGACAAGCGAGGTCTAAGCTTGGGGGAGTTGATACGTCCATTTTGCATCATGCTTTTATATCAATATTTATTGCATTATGGGCTGTTATTTCACATTATGTCACAATACTTATGGCTATTCTCTCTTATTTTACAAGGTTTACATAAGGAGGGAGAATGCCGGCAGCTGGAATTCTGGGCTGGAAAAGGAGCAAATATTAGAGACCTATTCTGCACAACTCCAAAAGTCCTGAAACTCCACGGAACACCTTATAATAAATAATGAAAAATCCTCACCAAAGATGAAGACCAGGGGGCCCACACCCTTCTCACGAGGGTGGGGGGCGCCCCCTGCCTCGTGGGCCCCCTGGTGGCTCTCCGATGACCATCTTCTCCTATATGAAGTCTTTCGTCGAAAAAAAATAAGAAGCAACCTTTCGGGACGAAACTCCGCCGCCACGAGGCGGAACCTTGGCGGATCCAATCTAGAGCTCCGGCAGAGCTGTTCTGCCGGGGAAACTTCCCTCCCGGAGGGGGAAATCATCGCCATCGTCATCACCAACGCTCCTCTCATCGGGAGAGGGCAATCTCCATCAACATCTTCATCAGCACCATCTCATCTCAAAACCCTATTTCATCTCTTGTATCCGATTCTTGTCTTGAAGTCCGGGATTGGTGCTAGAAGGTTGGTAGTAGTGTTAATTACTACTTGTAGTTGATGCTAGTTGGTCTAATTGGCTGAAGGTCATATGTTCAGATCCTTTATGCATATTAATACCCCTCTTATTACGAACATGTTTATGCTTTGTGAGTAGTTACGTTTGTTCCTGAGGACGAGGGAGAATTCTTGCTATTAGTAGTCATTTGAATTTGGTATTCGTTCGATATTTTAATGAGATGCATGTTGTCTAGCCTTTAGTGTGTTATGTGAACGTCGACTACATAAACTTCACCATTATTTGGGCCTAGAGGAAGGCATTGGGAAGTAATAAGTAGATGATGGGTTGCTAGAGTGACAGAAGCTTAAACCCTAGTTTATGCGTTGCTTCGTAAGGGGCTGATTTGGATCCATATGTTTCATGCTATGGTTAGGTTTACCTTAATACTTTTGTTGTAGTTGCGGATGCTTGCAATAGAGGTTAATCATAAGTGGGATGCTTGTTCAAGTAAGAACAACACCCAAGCACCGGTCCACCCACATATCAAATTATCAAAGTACCGAAAGCGAATCATATGAACGTGATGAAAACTAGCTTGACGATATTCCCATGTGTCCTCAGGAGCGCTTTTCCTTATATAAGAGTTTGTCCAGGCTTGTCCTTTGCTACAAAAAGGATTGGGCCACCTTGCTGCACTTTATTTACTTTTGTTACTTGTTTCTCGTTACAAATTATCTCATTACAAAACTATCTGCTACCACTTATTTTAGTACTTGCAGAGAATACCTTGCTGAAAACCGTTTATCATTTCCTTCTGCTCCATTGGGTTCGACACTCTTACTTATCGAAAGGACTACAATAGATCCCCTATACTTGTGGGTCATCACGCCACGAAGGCTCACCCTATTCTCCCATTGATACAACACCATGAAGGCGTTTCTCAACCACTAGTGGTAGACCTTGGGGTGGTCTCCAAACCCTAACAAACTTTTCCGAGGGTAATCACAATGGTCGATTCCTCTCCGAAAGACTCCTACCGCCTAGGAGTCTCCAACCTCCAAGAGTAATAGGAATGTTGGGAAATGCTCAAGAACTTGCTCAAATCAAGAATTCCTTTGGTGAGAAGACGGAGAAGAAGTGGATCTATCATTGTCAGCATCCTGGGAATGGGGTCCCCAGACTTGCCTGCCTGCGGCCCGCGGCGTGGCTGAGCCTGCAGGCCGTATGGCCCATCTTCACCAACAAAGTCATCCAAGACCCTCGCCAGGGTCCAAGCCTCGCGAGGTGGACGACGCAAGACCTCCTCGGGAGTAGCCTAGCTAGGCAGGCTCACGAGGAGCAGAATATCAAGGCAGGGCAAACCTCACGAGGCCCTCATGACATGAGCCATGACGCACGACACCAGGCGGGCGCCAGGGCGCGCAACGTCCTTGTTCCTCTTTGGTGCAAAGGAGGCCAGCGTAGGCGAAGATTACCGAGGCATCAGCAAAGGTTGCTATATTGGTGCAATCGAGACCAAGACCAAGAGGACGGCAAGACGGAGGGTCATCGTGGAACCCAAGACGGCGTCACCATAGAGTCTTTCGCAGGCGAAGACCATTTTTGTCAGGATAGCTTGTACTAGCTATCCCCCTTCAAATTGGCCCCACCATTGTTGGCTCCCTTCCCTCTGATATTTGGAGAAGAGGACCAGGGCCAATATAAATAGGACTAGCCACCACCTTAGCAAGGGACGGATCATTTCAGACCATCCTCACACACACAAGCTCACCGAGCTCAAAGAACACCTCAACCTCAGGAGGCTGTTCTCCCTTATACTGTTCATCATTAGCCCTAGAGCAATCCACCACCACCACACTAGAGTATGGTATTACACCACAACGGTGGCCCGAACCAGTATAAATCTCATGTCTTTCTGTGTTGCGAGTTCGTCGAGTTCGTCTGCGGGATCTTAGTGAGCTAGGGCATTGATTGGTGGAAGGAAAAGACTTCATGCGCACCCTAGTGTTCGAACCTTGAGGGTTTGCCGGAACCCCACATCCGACTTTGGCGCGCCAGGTAGGGGTCGCCGGAGCTCCTCCTCCACCGGCCAGCTCGTCGACGCTCCTCAGCCACGATGTCCGGCGACTCAAGGGCCGGCTCCGACCGCTGGGCAGCCTGGCCAGCCCGGGCAGCGCCGCCTGCCCATGAAGGTCTCGACCCCGCACTCCAGGCGGCACGGGCGCCACAAACTCGCACCGGGCACGGGCAGCACGGCCAGCGTCATCCCACCCTCACCACGGCAGGTACGGGCCGCCGCAAGAGCGGCGAGCCATGCCGCAGCAACGGCGCCACACTCACGCGGGAGCAAGAAAACATGCGGGCAGCGCTCACCGTGCCAAGGGAGCTGCTGCGGTGCAGACTGATGGAAAGCGGTCGGGGCACACTGCTGTAGCGTGTTGCTGAGCTGCTGGATGCAGCGGCGTCAGGAGCGCCACCCTTCTACTATCGACTTCCTCCCCAGGCCACCGCAGGGGCGCGCGACGAACCTCACCACATCCGCGCGCCATCAACTATGCCCGGGGGCTTCATCAACATCAGCACGGCCAGCGGCGTAGGGGGCTCCGACTCCCCCATGCCGCACGCGGCGGGCACGGGCGCAAGCTTCGCTCCCCACGGTCCCAGTCGGATGCCGTGCTGTCATCCCCAAGGAGCCACCATGGGCCGAGCAACATGGAGCGTGGGGCACCATGGCGAGGTGTTCAGGGTGACGGCCCCAGAAGCCTACATGCCCCGCATGATGGACCAAGGGTACGCACCTGAGGACGACCCAGGCTCGTTCATTGGAGAAGATTGGAGAGAGGGGGCTCTAGGAGTCGAAGCCTCCCAAGAACTAACGAAGAACCACAACGATTGCGCCGACAACGACAACTACAGGGTACCGCTAATCTCTCAGGAACAGGCTTATGCTAACCATGGGCTGCAGATGAATCAGGTTGCAGCGTCGATCGATGACCCAGGCACAGCGGCGCCCATTCCGACAAGGGAGACACGCTGGGGGCCGTCGGGAGGAAGCCAGGAGCAAGGCCCCTCCCCAAAGCATGCGAAACCAGGGGACACCCGAAGGTAGGCCCTCTACCGGGGTGGCCTCCACAACCCTTCCCCGGCAGAGGACCCGTGGTCGTCGAGGGAACCGCTGGCGTCCCCTTTCCCTCTTTTGTGTCGTCCTGGTGACCGGTCGGCTCAAAGGAGGTCGAGGGTGGCGCAAGGCGGGGCCCTCGTCTGGCGATATGAAGCAAGGCCGGTACCTGTGAAGAAGGCCCGGTGCCTGTGAAGCTCGCCGCCCGTGACACTCTCACGTAATAATGAGTTGGGGTTGTACACGCCCCGGAGTCTCAGGAGCGCCGACCTTAGGCCCTGGGGCTCCCTCCCATGCCTAGTGGCAGCACTTAGCTCTGCGCTGGTGAGATGACTTGAAGACCCGAAGACTAGACTAGGTGCCGGACGCGGCCTTTTGCTTTGGATCTCTCTTTCTATGGCTTTGCTTTCTGGATCTAGACTTAAGTTGAAGCTGAATTTTTATCGGTGTGCGCGGGGGGTACCTTTTCTCGTTCGAACCGTTTCTTGCCTTTTGGATCTCGTTTGGTTTGGGACTCATGTCCATCGCCTTTGCCTCACAAAGCTCCTCGCGAGCCGGACCACGCAAAGCGCACGCTCGTCAAGCACGCGCTAGCACTACGCCTGGTGCTCACCTCTTACGGGCCCCCCTCAAACGGGGCGGTAAGCTCCGTAGGATTCTCAGGAACTCGTCGCCTCGCGACCCGGCCCTAAGCTGGCGCTGACTAAGGTAAACCGCATCAGGGAACTCACCCCCAGCTTCATGAGCTCACAAGGACATATACCCACATCACATAGGAAAGTAAAAAAATGCAATTTGCTTACACG
Source organism: Triticum urartu (assembly GCF_003073215.2). Taxonomy (NCBI): domain Eukaryota; kingdom Viridiplantae; phylum Streptophyta; class Magnoliopsida; order Poales; family Poaceae; genus Triticum; species Triticum urartu. The sequence goes on from NC_053025.1 coordinate 508,453,664, forward strand.
AGGGGCTCCCCCTCTCAAAATGCTCTTACAAGTCTTCCAAGGGCCACGGCCGATTTTTGCGTGCAGGATGAAACAACAGGAGAATGCGGGATCAGCCAAAGATATCACTCGCTACATCACCCGCGGACGCATCACTCGCGTCGTCATCATCTTCGTCGGTATCGTCGCCGCCGTCGGCGACGCCCCCGTCACCATCGTTGACCACGTCACCTTCATCTGCGACGACCTCCACCGTGTCATCCTCCGAGGTGAAGGCCCTGACCAACGCGTCGACATGGTCCTCTACCCAACGCGCCAGGTCGCCCCGGACGGCCGTGGGTACGGGGGCAATGGCGGCGTCGAAGTCGAAGTTGGGGTCAGCATTCAGGAGGAGGCTGAAGACACGGGAGAAGGCGTGCTGAAGCAGGCCACACAACTCTGCTCCATGAGCTGTCGAGCTCTGGCAGATTGAGCCTCCAGGCGTGTCACCACCTCGGTGAAGAAGATCAGGTGGCTGGCGTAGTCATTCGAGTGAGGGGCCGGGGCGTTCTCGTCGCAGAGGTAACCCAGGGCGGTGTTGGCCCTGTTTTGAAGGTCTTGAAGCATAGGAGCATGCTCGCGCTCCAGCGTTCAGCGTTGGAGCACTTCCTCTCTATTTTGCCGTGCGACGGCCTCGGCGTCATCAACTCGTCTCCGGAGGGAAAGCATCTCGGCACGGGCGGAGGCCAAGTCCGCCTGCATCGTAACCAAGGCGGCAGCTGTGACCTCCGCACGCCTCTCGGCCTCGTCCAACCTGGGCCTGAGGGCGGCGGCCCTGCCCACACCCTCCTGACCGGCAAGCTTCAACTTCAAGTCGTACCTGCCCTGCAGATCTGTGCGAACCTCGGCCACCCGGCGGTTGATCTCCTCCTCGACTCCGGCTTCGCGGGCCCTGGCGGCATCTTCTGCTTGAGCAACTTGACGTTCCCTCGTCTGCAGTCGCTCGAGCTCGAGGCTGCGCTCCACGGCTTCCAGGGCCAGCGCCTCCTCGCGCTGCCGGACCTCCTCTTCCTCCGCAGGCGTCCCCCTCAGCGATGCAAGAGCGGCCTCGCATGCCTCCACCTGCTACTCAAGGGACGCGCTCCAAGCCCGAAGCCCCACACGCGCTCCTCCGCAGCCTCACGGCGGCGATCGGCCTCGCGAGCTTATTCCAAAGCTCGCGAGCAGGCCTCATTGACAATCTTGAGGGACGCCTCAGCCTTCGCGTTCTCGAGGTCGCGCTGATAGCGACCGAGGTTGATGGCCACTCGCAGCTTGCGCCGCTCCTCCACCAACCGAAGACCTTCAGCCTCAAGACATAAGTCGACACCCGCAAGCTCTTTGCCAAGGCGGCTCATCGCGCCCATCGCCTCCTGGAAGAGCTCGTGGCGGACAACACTGCGCCCGCGCTCGAGCTCGAACGCTCGGCCCGCCTCGTCCTCCACCTCGGGGGCTGCAGGTGGAGCATCAAGTGGCGCACCATCTCTCGGGTGGGGGCTGGGGGCTGGCACCGTGCCTGACGTCAGCCCATCCTCGCGAGGAGCCCAAGCTGAACGAGGCTCGCTACTTGAAGAGGAACCGAAGACCGAGCTCAGCCAGCGATTGCTCATGAGCAGAGGAGGAGCCTTGGGCACGCCCGCCGAGGTCCCACACGGAACGAGGCGAGGGCGGCCAAACCACGGACTCAGCACGTCCCAAAGGCGGGGACGCTCCTCCGACCGACCCTGCTCCAGGGGCGGCAAGCAGGCCAGCAATTGCTCAATGCCGAAGGGGGAGTTTATGAAGGAGGAGGCCGCCTCTCGGGAGACGCAGCAGCTTCAACAGAAGGAGCCCTGGAGGACAGGCGTCAGGATAAGAATACCACACGCAAAAAGCCACGGCGATGAGATACTTGCGCGTCAATAGCGATGTACTTCCGTCACTTCAATGACCCGAAGATCTTGCTGCTGCTGGGGGATCCCTTTCTCTTGCGGAGCTCCTCGAAGTCCACACAAAGGTGACCGAAGCGCTGGACGTGACGGCCGGTGCGCGGCGGAGCCGGAGAAGACTCAAGAGGGATGACCTCAGGGGAGCCCGGCTGAGGCGAACAGCCCGGCTCCTCCCCAGTGCGACCTCCCGAGGCTCCTGGAGCCCCAGCCTCGGGAGCCGCATGCCGCGTCTCCTCGGCTACCAACGCCTCAGGAGGGGGGCGTAGGCCCCCGAGGAAGACGCCTCGGGATCACCACCCGGCATGTGCTCCTCAGCACCTGAGCCATCGGCCTCCGTCGCAGCTCGCTCCCCCGCACCGTCACTTGGGGCGAGCCCGGCACCGGCGGCGAAGAAGGGGACCACGATGACGGGGTTCTCGCGAGGCCCCACCAAGACGACTGGGCGCAACCCCCACTCATCAAAGGAAGGCATGTTTGCGGACCAAATGTGGCTTTGTTCTCGCAGCGGTACAACATGCAGCTGTTCCTGGGCATCTCATCTGGCAGAGGGACACCTGACAGGACCGTGAGCACTGTCTGCCGCGCAGCGAGAGGAAGCCCCTCCTCCTGAAACCTCATGTTGTCCTGTCTGCTGAGCAAGTCCCACATCGGGCGAGAATGGCGCTTGAGTGGAGCAACTCGACGCCTGACGAACTCCCTCACCACCATGGGGCGCATCGCCAAGGTCCTTCAACCACCTCAGCCTGGCCCAGACGGGGGCAAGGAGGGGCTCGTGAGCTTCTGATGACCCCAGCCGGAGTTTGGAATAGCAGGCCCCACGGAGCTTGGAGCAGAGGGTTGAGCACGCCGGTGTCAACAAACACCCATCGCGTATGGAACTCGCTCGTGGATGAAGGGAGCTCAAGTCGATCCCCGCCCTGTCGCAGCCATAGCCTGGAAGCCCACACACCCTAGCTCTGCCGGGGACCGATGAGATGCAACGAGAAGAAGTGGCGGAGGAGTGCACGGAGGGGGTGATGCCCACATGGCCTCGCACACGAAGGCGAAGACAGGCGAGAAGGGTCATAGTCTGAGGATCGAGGATGGAGAATGTGGATCTGATAGTGCTCGAGCACCCGCATTGAAGAAGGCGGAGAAGGGAGGAATCATGCCAGCCCAGAGGGCATCAATGAATATCAGAACCTCGGTAACTTCCCGAGCCATGCTGGTGAGAGACGCGGGCCAAGCCGATGTCTCTCCCCACTCGTTGAAACTGGAGGCAAGCATGGGTCGCACCTTGTCCATGGCCTCGTCGTTGAGCACCCGAGGCCGACCGAGCGCCGGCTCGAAGGATGGAGGCGCAGTTGGCGGGGACAAGGGTTTCTTCCCCTTTTCGGCTTGCTTCGGCGCCTTGGCGACGAAGCGGGTGGAGCGCAGGTCGGACTGAGAAGGTGGAGCAGGGCGTCGAGGCAGTAGGGAGATTGGAAGAGACGGACATGGCGGAAGAAGAATAACTATGTAAGAGGCGGGGCTGCATAGCCAGGCGGATTCAAGGGCAGTGTGGGGAAGCGGAGATGCCCACGTCCAATCATCCACCGCGCGTCAATCGAGGCCGCAGGCTTTTGGGGCCCGCGGTGCTCCGAACTTGGCCCTTAGCTTCGCCGTGAAGCCAAGCCCAAGCGCACCTTTGGCTCGGGGGCTACTGTCGACGTCCTGGGAACGGGGGTCCCCAGACTTGCCTGCCTGCGGCCCACGGCATGGCTGAGCCTACAGGCCGTATGGCCCATCTTCACCAACAAAGTATCCAAGACCCTCGCGAGGGTCCAAGCCTCGCGAGGCGGACGATGCAAGACCTCCTCGGGAGTAGCCTAGCTAGGCAGGCTCACGAGGAGCGAAGATCTCAAGGCGGGGCAAACCTCACGAGGCCCTCATGACGTGAGACATGATGCATGACACCAGGCGGGCGCCAGGGCGTGTGATACATCTCCAACGTATCTATAATTTTTGATTGCTCCATGCTATATTATCAACTGTTTTGACATTATTGGGCTTTATTATCCACTTTTATATTATTTTTGGGACTAACCTATTAATCGGAGGCCCAACCCAGAATTGCTGTTTTTAGCCTGTTTTAGGGTTTCGAAGAAAAGGAATATCAAACGGAGTCCAAACGGAATGAAACCTTCGAGAACGTGATTTTCTCAACGAACAAGACTCGGGAGACTTTGGACCCTACGTCAAGAAAGGAAACAGGAGGCCACGAGGTAGGGGGGCGTGCCCACCCCCAGCAGGCACGCCCTCCACCCTCGTGGGCCCCCTGTTGCTCCAGCGACGTACTCCTTCCTCCTATATATACCACGTACTCCCAAATGATCAGTAACGGAGCCAAAACCCTAATTTCCACTGCCGTAACTTTTGTATCCACGAGATCCCATCTTGGGGCCTGTTCCGGAGCTCGCGGAGGGGGCATCGATCACGGAGGGCTTCTACATCAACAACCATAGCCCCTCTATTGAAGTGTGAGTAGTTTACCTCAGACCTACAGGTCCATAGTTAGTAGCTGATGGCTTCTTCTCTCTTTTTCGGATCTCAATACAACTTTCTCCCCCTCTCTTGTGGAGAACTATTCGATGTAATCTTCCTTTTGCGGTATGTTTGTTGAGACCGATGAATTGTGGGTTTATGATCAAGTCTATCTATGAATAATATTTGAATCTTCTCTGAATTCTTTTATGTATGATTGGTTATCTTTGCAAGTCTCTTCGAATTATCAGTTTGGTTTTGGCCTACTAGATTGATCTTTCTTGCAATGGGAGAAGTGCTTAGCTTTGGTTCATCTTGCGGTGTTCCTTTCCCAGTGATAGTAGGGGCAGCAAGGCACGTATTGTATTATGCCATCGAGGATAACAAGATGGGGTTTTCTTCATATTGCATGAGTCTATCCCTCTACATCATGTCATCTTGCTTAAGGCGTTTACTCTGTTTTTAACTTAATACTCTAGATGCATGCTGGATAGCGGTCGATGAGTGGAGTAATAGTAGTAGATGCGGCAGGAGTCGGGTCTACTTGTCTCGGACGTGATGCCTATATACATGATCATACCTAGATATTCTCATAACTATGCTCAATTTTGTCAATTGCTCAACAGTAATTTGTTCACCCACCGTAGAATACTTATGCTCTCGAGAGAAGCCACTAGTTGAAACCTATGGCCCCCGGGTCTATCTTTATCATATTGATCTCCTACTACTTAGTTATTTCCTTTGCTATTTACTTTGCCTTTATTTTACTTTGCATCTTTATCATAAAAATACCAAAAATATTATCTTATCATATCTATCATATCTCACTCTCGTAAGTGGCCTTATAGGGATTGACAACCCCTATTTGCGTTAGTTGCGAGGATTTATTTGTTTTTTGCAGGTACGAGGGACTCACGCGTAGCCTCCTACTAGATTGATACCTTGGTTCTCAAAAACTGAGGGAAATACTTACGCTACTTTGCTGCATCATCCCTTCCTCTTCGGGGAAACCAACGCAGTGCTCAAGAGGTAGCAAGAAGGATTTCTGGCACCGTTGCCGGGGACGTCTATGCAAAAGTCAACATACCAAGTACCCATCACATACCCTTATCTCCCGCATTACATTATTTGCCATTTGCCTCTCGTTTTCCTCTCCCCCACTTCACCCTTGCCGTTTTATTCGCCCTCTCTCTCTATCCTCCCTCTCTTTCTCTATTTGCCTCTTTTTTGCCCGCTTGATTTCTGTTTGCTTGTGTGTTAGTTTGTTTGCTTGTCGTTATGGCTAGTACCTTATCTTCTCCGTTGTCTCCCGAGAATGAAATTCTAAATTTTAAGCAAAGGGAGGGAGAAAATCTAAAAGATGTTTGGTATAGAATTTGCAATGCTCAAAATAGATCTACTAGGAAGCAATCTACTTCCTGTTCTCTTCGCAATTTTTATGTAGGCATTACTCCGTTGGCACCGTTATGTTCTTGATACTATTACCGGAGGGAACTTTTTGGGTAGCCATACTTTTGATTCTTATAATGCTATGTTAGATTTATTTGGCTCACCCCCTCTTTTGCTATATTAACTTTGGAGCATGTAATGCAAAAGCTTGAAATTATTGAAAATAAGGTTGCTACCATAGAATTAATTGAATGTTTGGATAAAAAGATCCACAACCAAATCTCTCAATATGGATCTAAAGTAGGAGTTACTTTGAAAGATATTAAAGAAAAGGAACACATAGTTAACGAGAAAATAAATCACGATTCCATTAGGATCGATAAACTTGAGGAATATTATTACCAACTTGGGAACCTCTTTTTCTTCCATAAATAATACTCCAAGTCTTCACTAAAGTTGCCAAGCTTATGTACATTCCTAAAAATAAGGGTGAATCTCTAGTAAGGAAAATGCGGATCTCAATCTATAAGTACTTCATCCCAATCTTTTTGCTATCATTAATGAACCATTTGTTACAAATGAATTTTTCGATATTGTGCCTAAAAGTATGATAATTAATAAAAAGAAAGAAATTCCTAAATATGGTAGATGCCTCATTGAAGAATTGCCTACCAAAGATGGCAATGCCTAGATCTATTCTTGCTTGTTATGCCTAGCTAGGGGCGTTAAACGATAGCGCTTGTTGGGAGGCAACCCAATTTTATTTGTGTTTCTTGATTTTTGCTCCTGTTTAGTAATAAATAATTTATCTAGCCTCTGTTTTGGTTGTGTTTTTTGTGTTTAATTAGTGTTTGTGCCAAGTAGAACCGTTGGGAAGACTTGGGGAAAGTCTTGTTGAACTTGCTGTAAAAAACAGAAACTTTAGCGCTCATGAGAACTACTGCCATTTTTATTTGGAAAGTGATATTTAATTAATTATTTTTGCAGATGATTAATATATAAATTACTCACTTCCATCAATTTATTTTAGAAATTTTGGGGTTCCAGATCTTGTGCTAGCTACAGATTACTAACAGACTGTTCTGTTTTTGACAGATTCTGTTTTTTCGTGTGTTGTGCTTATTTTGATGAATCTATGGCTAGTAAAATAGTTTATAAACCATAGAGAAGTTGGAATACAGTAGGTATAACACCAATATAAATAAAGAATGAGTTCATTACAGTACCTTGAAGTGGTCTTTTATTTTCTTTCGCTAACGGAGCTCACGAGATTTTCTACTTTAAGTTTTGTGTTGTGAAGTTTTCAAGTTTTGGGTAAAGATTTGATGGATTATGGAACAAGGAGTGGCAAGAGCCTAAGCTTGGGGATGCCCATGGCACCCCCAAGATAATCTAAGGACACCTAAAAGCCAAAGCTTGGGGATGCCCCGGAAGGCATCCCCTCTTTCGTCTACTTCTATCGGTAACTTTACTTGGAGCTATATTTTTATTCGCCACATGATATGTGTTTTGCTTGGAGCGTCTTGTATTATTTGAGTCTTTGATTTTTAGTTTACCACAATCATACTTGCTGTACACACCTTTTGAGAGAGCCATACATGATTTGGAATTTGTTAGAATACTCTATGTGCTTCGCTTATATCTTTTGATTATATAGTTTTGCTCTAGTACTTCACTTATATCTTTTAGAGCACGGTGGTGGATTTGTTTTATAGAAACTATTGATCTCTCATGCTTCACTTAGATTATTTTGAGAGTCTTAATAGCATGGTAATTTGCTTAAAATCCTAATATGCTAGGTATTCAAAGTTAGTAAAATTTCTTAAGAGTGTTTTGAATACTAAGAGAAGTTTGATGCTTGATGATTGTTTTGAGATATGGAGGTAATAATATCAAAGTCGTGCTAGTTGAGTAGTTGTGAAATTGAGAAATACTTGTGTTGAAGTTTGCAAGTCCCGTAGCATGCACGTATGGTAAACGTTATGCAACAAATTTGAAACATGAGGTGTTATTTGATTGTCTTCCTTATGAGTGGCGGTCGGGGACGAGCGATGGTCTTTTCCTACCAATCTATCCCCCTAGGAGCATGCACGTAGTACCAAGGTTTTTGATGACTTGTAGATTTTTGCAATAAGTATGTGAGTTCTTTATGACTAATGTTGAGTCCATGGATTATACGCACTCTCACCCTTCCATCCTTGCTAGCCTCTTCGGTACCGTGCATTGCCCTTTCTCACATTGAGAGTTGGCACAAACTTCGCCGGTGCATCCAAACCCCGTGATATGATACGCTCTTTCACACATAAACCTCCTTATATCCTCCTCAAAACAGCCACCATACCTACCTATTATGGCATTTCCATAGCCATTCCGAGATATATTGCCATGCAACTTTCCATCATTCCGTTCATCATGACACATTCATTATTGTCATATTGCTTAGCATGATCATGTAGTTGACATAGTATTTGTGGCAAAGCCACCTCATATTCTTTCATACATGTCACTCTTGGTCCATTGCATATCCCGGTACACCGTCGGAGGCATTCATATAGAGTCATCTTTGTTCTAGTATCGAGTTGTAATCATTGAGTTGTAAATAAATAGAAGTGTGATGATCATCATTTTCTAGAGAATTGTCCCAAGTGAGGAATATAAAAAAAGAGAGAGAAAGGCCATAAAAAAGAGAAAGGCCATTAAAAAAGGAGACAGGCCATAAAAAGAGAAAGGCCATAAAAATGAGAGAAAGAGAGAGAAGGGACAATGTTACTATCCTTTGCCACACTTGTGCTTCAAAGTAGCACCATAATCTTCATGATAGAGAGTCTCTTGTGTTGTCACTTTCATATAGTAGTGGGAATTTTTCATTATAGAACTTGGCTTGTATATTCCAACAATGGGACTCCTCAAGTTCCCTAGGTCTTCGTGCGTAAGCAAGTTGGATGCACACCCACTAGTTTCTTTTGTTGAGCTTTCATACATTTATAGCTCTAGTGCATCCGTTGCATGGCAATCCCTACTCCTTGCATTAACATCAATCGGTGGGCATCTCCATAGCCCATTGATTAGCCTCATTGATGTGAGACTTTCTCCTTTTTTGTCTTCTCCACATAATCCCCCTCATTATACTCTGTTACACCCATAGTGCTATGTCCATGGCTCGCGCTCATATATTGCATGAAAGTTTATAGGTTTGAGATTACTAAAGTATGAAACAATTGCTTGGCTTGTCATCGGGGTTGTGCATGATGAGAGCATTCTTGTGTGACGAAAATGAAACATGACTAAACTATATGATTCTGTAGGGATGAGCTTTCTTTGTCCATGTTATTTTGAGAAGACATAATTGCTTAGTTAGTATGCTTGAAGTATTATTACTTTTATGTCAATATGAACTTTTGTCTTGAATCTTAAGGATCTGAATATTCATACCACAATTAAGAAGAATTACATTAAAATTATGCCAAGTAGCACTCCGCATCAAAAATTCTGTTTTTTATCATTTACCTACTCGAGGACGAGCAGGAATTAAGCTTGGGGATGCTTGATACGTCTCCAACGTATCTATAATTTTTTATTGCTCCATGCTATATTATCTACTATTTTGGACATTATTGGGCTTTATTATCCACTTTTATATTATTTTTGGGACTAACCTATTAACCGGAGGCCCAACCCAGAATTGCCGTTTTTTGCCTGTTTTAGGGTTTCGAAGAAAAGGAATATCAAACGGAGTCCAAACGGAATGAAACCTTCGGGAACGTGATTTTCTCAACGAACAAGACCCGGGAGACTTGGACCCTATGTCAAGAAAGGAAACAGGAGGCCACGAGGTAGGGGGCGCGCCCACCCCCACCAGGCGCGCCCTCCACCCTCGTGGGCCCCTTGTTGCTCCACCGACGTACTCCTTCCTCCTATATATATCCACGTACCTCCAAACGATTAGAAACAGAACCAAAACCCTAATTCCACCACCGTAACTTTTTGTATCCATGGGATCCCATCTTGGGGCCTGTTCTGGAGCTCCGCCGGAGGGGGCATCGATCACGGAGGGCTTCTACATCAACACCATAGCCGCTCCGATGAAGTGTGAGTAGTTTACCTCAGACCTACGGGTCCATAGTTAGTAGCTTGATGGATTCTTCTCTCCTTTTGGATCTCAATACAACGTTCTCCCCCTCTCTTGTGGAGAACTATTCGATGTAATCTTCTTTTTGCGGTGTGTTTGTTGATACCGATGAATTGTGGGTTCATGATCAAGTCTATCTATGAATAATATTTGAATCTTCTCTGAATTCTTTTATGTATGATTGGTTATCTTTGTAGGTCTCTTCGAATTATCAGTTTGGTTGGGCCTACTAGATTGATCTTTCTTGCAATGGGAGAAGTGCTTAGCTTTGGGTTCAATCTTGCGGTGTCCTTTCCCAGTGACAGTAGGGGCAGCAAGGCACGTATTATATTATTGCCATCGAGGATAACAAGATGGGGTTTTCTTCATATTGCATGAGTCTATCCCTCTACATCATGTCATCTTGCTTAAGGCATTACTCTGTTTTTAACTTAATACTCTAGGTGCATGCTGGATAGTGGTCGATGAGTGGAGTAATAGTAGTAGATGCAGGCAGGAGTCGGTCTACTTGTCTCGGACGTGATGCCTATATACATGATCATACCTAGATATTCTCATAACTATGCTCAATTCTGTCAATTGCTCAACAGTAATTTGTTCACCCACCGTAGAATACTTATGCTCTCGAGAGAAGCCACTAGTGAAACCTATGGCCCCCGGGTCTATCTTTATCATATTGATCTCCTACTACTTAGTTATTTCCTTTGCTATTTACTTTGCCTTTATTTTACTTTGCATCTTTATCATAAAAATACCAAAAATATTATCTTATCATATCTATCAGATCTCACTCTCGTAAGTGGCCTTATAGGGATTGACAACCCCTATTTGCGTTGGTTGCGAGGATTTATTTGTTTTGTGCAGGTACGAGGGACTCGCGCGTAGCCTCCTACTGGATTGATACCTTGGTTCTCAAAAACTAAGGGAAATACTTACGCTACTTTGCTGCATCATCCTTCAGGGAAAACCAACGCAATGCTCAAGAGGTAGCAGCGCGCAGCGTCCTTGTTTCCTCTTTGGTGCAAAGGAGGCAAGCGCAGGCGAAGAGTACCGAGGCATCAGGCAAAGGTTGCTATATTGGTGCTATGAGACCAATACCAAGAGGACGGCAAGACAGAGGTCATCGTGGAGCCCAAGATGGCGTCACCACAGAGCTTTTCGCAGGCGAAGACCACTTTTGTCAGGATAGCTTGTACTAGCTGCCTGTAACACCCTCGATGCGACTATAGCTCCCACGTGTCGAGGCACGACTTAGAGACATAATCACATTGAAGGCATATGTCGCAAGTGAGGTAATCTTCACACAACCCATGTAATACGATAAGGAAGGGATTACATAGTTGGCTTACAATCGCCACTTCACACAATTACAGGAAATAAACATTACATCAATCAAATACACTCATGGTCCGACTACGGAACCAAAATAAAAGAAGAACCCCAAATGCGACAAAGGTCCCGATCGACCCCAACTGGGCTCCACTACTGATCAACTAGAACGAAACAACACAAAAGACAAGATCTTCATCGAGCTCCTCCTGAGCTTGGTTGCGTCATCTGCACGGACTCATCGGCACCTGCAAGCTGGTTTTGGGAGTATCTGTGAGCCACAGGGACTCAACAATCTCGCACCCTCGCGATCAAGACTATTTAAGCTTATGGGTAAGGTAAAGGTATGAGGTGGAGCTGCAGCAAGCGACTAGCATATATGGTGGCTAACATACGCAAATGAGAGCGTGAAGAGAAGGCAAAGCATGGTCGATAAAACTATGATCAAGAAGTGATCCTATAGCAACCTACGTCAAGCATAACTCCAACAACCGTGTTCACTTCCCGGACACCGCCGGAAAGAGACCATCACGGTTACATACGCTGTTGATTCATTTTAATTAAGGTCAAGTTCAGGTTTTCTACAACCGGACGTTAACAAATTCCCATCTGCCCATAACCGCGGGCACGGCTTTCGAAAGTTCAAATCCCTGCAGGGGTGTCCCAACTTAGCCCATCACAAGCTCTCACGGTCAACGAAGGAATAGACCTCCTCCCGAGACACTCCGATCAGACTCGGTATCCCGGTACAACAAGACATTTCGACAGGGTAAAACTAAACCAGCAACACCGCCCGAATGTGCCGACAAATCCCGATAGGAGCTGCACATATCTCTTTCTCAGGGCACACTCAGATGAGCCAGACGTCGGGTAGGCCAGCCAGAGTTGCCCCTGGTAGCCCCGGACATCGCTAGTTGGACCAACACTTAGAGGAGCACTGGCCCGGGGGGGTAAAATAATGATGACTCTTCACGAGCGCGACTCCCAAGGGAAAAGAAAAGGCTAGGTGGCAAATGGTAAAACCAATGTTGGGCATTGCTGAGGAGCTTTACTTAAGGCGAACTGTCAAGGGGTTCCCATTATAGCCCAACCGCGTGAGGAACGCAAAATCCGGGAACATAACACCGATATGACGGAAACTAGGGCGGCAAGAGTGGAACAAAACACCAGGCATAGGCCGAGCCTTCCACCCTTTACCAAGTATATAGATGCATTAATTAAATAAGATATATTATGATATCCCCACAAGTAAATAAATGTTCCAAACAAGGAACGGCCTCCAATCTTCACCTGCAACTAGCAACGCTATAAGAGGGGCTGAGCAAAGCGGTAACATAGCCAATCAACGGTTTGCTAGGACATGGTGGGTTAGAGGTTTGACATGGCAATTGGGAGGCTGACAAGCAAAAGGTAGGCATCGTAGCATTGGCATAGCAAAGAGCGAGCAAACTAGCATAGCAAAGATAGTAGTGATTTCGAGGGTATGATCATCTTGCCTGAAATCCCGCAAGGAAGAAGAACGAGTCCATGAAGAAGACAGACGGACGTAGTCGAACGGATCCTCACAACACGACGTTATCGGAACCAACCCCGAAAGCAACACCAGAAAGAAGCAAACAACAATAGTAAACAACCAACGCATAACATGGCATGATGCGCAAAAAAAGTATGATACATGTCCGGTTTAAAGAAGCATGGCAAGAGGGGAAGCATGATGAAGACTATCTAATCTAGCAAGTTTAAATGAGGCCGAAACAACAAAACAATTCCGGAAACTCCTCATGAGCATAAATTAGGTTTGGTACTGTTCTGCCTAAAACCATATTTTATTGTTGTTAAACAGGAAAATAAAGTGCAACATGTTAATCTATGCATTTTTCTACCCCATTTACATATAAAGTTTATTAAAAATGAGCTACGGTTAATTAGTTATGAATTAAATCATTTTAACATGACATAGAAGCAAATTTAACCAAACAACATTTTAAACATTTCAAACATAGATGAAAGTTGGATAATATTAATCTACACAAAATTCTGAGTAAGTTTCATATATAAATCATTTTAATCCGATGCAACCAATTGTGATTTATTATATGCATGAACAAAAGGGTCTAATCTGTAAAACAGCAGTATCCTGGAAATTAGCTAAAATCACAGAGACTGAAAAAAAACATCCACGGGCTGAAACTGGTTGGCCCATTAGTGCACAGGAGGGGCTGGGGGTTCTCACATTGGGCCAAGCCCAGCTGAATCCGTCGCTGGGCAGGGTGGCACTGCGAAGCTAGGCCGTTCGGGGCATGGCCCAGGTGGAGGTGCGTGAGGAGGCAGCCTGGCAGGATCGAATCGAAGCAGAGGCTGAGCGAGGCCGGTTGGGGAGGTCGGACGCGGGCCAGCTGGAGCCTGGCGCGGCTGGGCTTGGGTCTTGACTCGATCGAACAAGGAGGAGAAGGGGGCACGGTCAACGCTCGAGGACGAGCGGGCGAGCGGGCGCCTCACCCTGGAAGAAGCAGAGGACGCAGGCAGAGGCAGGTGTTCGGCGGCGCTCCTCCGCGCGGATCGGGACGACGGCGATGGCTTGGCGTGTCTCCGGCGAAGGAGGGAGGCGGATCCCATCGAAGATGGAAGGATCCGGGCGGGGGGGGCCGGTGCACGCCGGATACCGCCGCGGAGCAGGGCGGCAGCAGGGAGCCAACGACGAACTCCATGGCGGTGGCGGCGAGGAGCACTGCAGGGGAGAGGAGAGAGGTTAGGGAGAGGCAGGGATATGAAGAGGAGGGCGGCGGAGCTGGCCTGAGGCTCGGCAGCGGCGGAGATGACCGGCTGGGCTGCCACTCGGGTTGGTGTGGCAGCGAGGCAAAGGAGCTCGTGCCCCTTGGCGACGGGAGGCTCGGGCACGGCGTCGCTGCACTGACGGGATGCAGGCGCGGCTCGCAGATCGAGGAGGGCCAAGGGGAGCTCCTCGCTCGGGCGTCGGGTGAGCACGGGGATGGAGGTGAGGGGGCCGGCCTGGAGCTTTGCCAGAGACGTCCGGGCACAGCTGCGCTGGATCTGCTGCTGCTTGCGGCACGGGGACGAGGACGAGGGAGCTCGTGCTCCTGCCGGGCTCCGGCGAGGCTGGCTCGTGGTCGCTGCGGGACAGCTGGATCCAGGGCCTCGGTGGGATTGGTTGGCTGGAAATGACTGCGCGAGAGGATTGGGCAGATGGATCGGGATGGATCCCGAGGTGAAAGAGGACTGGCGGCGGCGGCTGGGAGGATGGGACAAGGGCCCTCGGTTTTAGGGTTTTGTCCAAATAGCACTAGGAGTATATATATATATAAAGAAAGAGGTAGACATTTAGGGGCTAAACCGTCCCTCCAAATAAATCGAGCGTCGAGAAAAATAGGGTAGGAAGTCCAATTAACAAAATAGAGACATTTTGTAGATGTTTGGGGATGATCCGGACACAACGGTGGCGACAGTCCGGGTCGGGTCCGGGACAGATTTCGGACGCGCGCGGGAGGAGGTCCGCGGGCATACGAGAGAGGTTAGGTAGGGCCTGTGGTGAGAGGTAGTGCAGAAGGCAGAGGGCTGCGAAGAGAGAAGAGGAGAGGCCCGGCGACTGTTTTCGGAGACCGAAAACGTCCGACGTTAGACCGGCTATACTGCGCTATAGTTATCCGTTGGGGCATCAAACGAACTCCGAATGCGATGAAACTTGACAGGCGGTCTATCTACACTATAATAAGACCACACGCCAACTTCATCCCATTCCTGAGAACATTTTCCGGCCACTTATAAAATAATATTTCGGACATGCCGCGGGCGCGTGCAAGTGTGTCTGGGCTCAGAACGGACAACGGAGAGAACGAGGAGGCCGGGACGGATGCAAGTTTTGAAAACATGATGATGCAATGCACATGATGACATGACACGATGCAAACACGCAAGCGAATGACAAGCAACAAAACGAATACTGAACGACACCTGGCACATCGTTCTCGGGGCGTTACAACACTCCACCACTACGAGAGGATCTCGTCCCGAGATCTAGAATGGCACCGTAGGGAAAACAGAAGAGAAAGAGAAGAGGTAAAACTAAGTTGCTTCTTTGACCAATGAGTGAAACCAAAGAACCTTGAAAAGGTTGAAACAAATTGAA